>NW_027211911.1:0-150172 GCF_036971445.1 Narcine bancroftii
GCATTTCGTGAGGGGTCATCAAGGTGGGGGTCAAGGTGGAGAGAGGAGAGGGAGGGAGGGAGGGGAGGGGGAGAGGAAGGAGGGACAGGAGGTAGGTAGGAGGGGAGAGGGCAACAAGGGAAGAGCAGGAGGAGAAGAGGGAGGTATGGCAGGGGTCAGTGCGGAGAGTGGGGAGGGAGAATGGAGGGAGAAAGGGGAGGGGGAAGAAGAAGGAGGGGGAGTGGAGGGAAAAGGAGTGAGGGGATGGAGGGTGGGAAGCAAGGGGGAAGGAGTGGTGGGAGGTGGGAGGAAGAGGGAGTGAGAGGGGATGGAGGGAGGGGAAAGGAGAGTGGAGGGGATAGGGAAGGGAGGGAGAGGGGATGAAGGGAAGGAGGGGAGGGAGAGAGAGAGGTAGGAAGGACAGAGGGTGGGGGTGTGACTGCTCCCTTCCCCACATGTTCTTGGATGATGCGAGAAGACACCGTTTGGGAAACAACCCTGTTTATGAGATTTTAATTTCCAGGAATCTGTGACGATGTTTCAGAACTGCGGAGGAAATCAGGTCAGATTCACAGAAATCTAACTTCCCGGCATGGACGGGTTAGGGGGGGAAGGGGGGAGAGGGGGATAGAGAGGGGAGAGAGAGGAGAGAGGGGGATAGAGAGGTGGGGAGAGAGAGGTGGGGAGAGAGAGGGAAGTGGAGAAGGGGAGAGAAAGGTGGGAGAGGGAGAGAGAGAGAGAGGGGGAGAGAGAGGGGGTAGAGAGGGGGATAGAGAGGTGGGAAAGAAGGGGAGGGGAGGGGGGAGAGATGTGATATGGAGGGGAGTGGAGAGGGGGATAAAGGTGGGAGATGGGGAGAGAGAGAGGGGAAGTCAGGGAAGGAGAGGGTGGGGGGGTTGAGAGGGTGTGGTGAGAGAGGGGGATAGAGGTGGGGGAGAGAGGTGGTAGTGAAGGGGGGTGGAGATGGGGATAGAGGTGGGGGGAGAGGGGGAGAGAGGTGGTAGAGAGAGAGTTGGAGGTGGTAGAGAGGGAGTTGGAGAGAGGTGGTAGAGAGGGAGTTGGAGAGAGAGCAAGGGGGAGGGGAAGGAAGGTGAGGGGGAGGTGAAAGCTGGGGTGCTAGCAGCTCCATCCCCTTCTCAGGAGTGCTTGGAGGGTGGAAACAAAGCTCAGGACAGTCGGCAGAGCAGACCCGCTCCCCAACTTCCATCTCCACCCCACCCCTCCCTTCCCCACCCATTCTCCCTCTCTCTCCCCATTCCCCCTCTCTCCCACTCTATCCTCTCTCTTCCCCTTCTCTCTCCCCTCTCCTTCTCCTCCTCTCTCACCCCTCTCCCCTCTCTCACCCCCTCTCTCTCCCCTCTCCCCCTCTCTATCTCCCCTCCCCCTCTCTCCCTCTCTCACCCCCCTCTGTCCCCACTTCCCCTCTCTCTGTCCCCTTTTCCCCTCTCTCCTCCCCCTCTCTCACCCTCCTCTCCTCTCTCACCCCTCTCTCCCCTCTCCTCCTCTCTCACCCCCTCTCTCCTCTCTCACCCCCTCTCTCCTCTCTCACCCCCTCTCTCTCTCCCCTCTCACATTCTCCTCTCTCTCACCCCCTCTCTCTCTCCCACTCTCTCCCTCTCTCTCACTCTCCTCTCTCTCTCCCCTATCCCCTCTCTCATTCTTCTCTCTCCCCTCTCTCCTCCCCCTCCCCCACTCCCCAATCTTTCTCCACCACCCCCCCCCCCCTCTGCTGGGTTAACCACCGCTCCTCCCACCGGCTGACATCAGACAGACACCGAGACGGGTGGTGAGTCACAGCCGATCAGTGTCAGTCGGCGAGGACAGAGAGGGAGAGAGAGTCAGAGAGAGAAAGACCGAGCTTGGAGAGAGGTGGGTGAGAAAGTGGAGGGAGAAAGATATGGGAGGTGGGGAGAGGGACTGAGGCTTAGAGAGAGAGGGGTGGAGAGAAAGAAGGAGAGCGAGGGAAAGGGGGAGAGAGGAGGGGAGAGACCTTTCAGGCGTTGGAACAGAGAGCGGAGCGAGAGAGGATGGAGAGACGGGATGGCGGAGGGGAGACCGGGTGGCTGATGGCGATCTTCCTCACCCTGCTACTGCCTTCGTCCGTGGAGGCCGCTCCTCGAAGCAGACGCGAGAGTGATCTGGGTAAGTAACGGGACCGGGGGGGGGGGGGGCGGGGGGAGAGAGGGGAGGAGGGTGCAGGAGAGTTGGGATGAGGGGGGAGAGAGAGGTGGAGAGAAGGGGAAGGAGAGAGGTGGGATGGGGGAGATGGGAGAGGTGGGATGAGGGGGAGAGAGAGGGGGTGAGAAGGGAAAGGGGGTGAGAAGGGATGAGGGGAGAGAGGGGGAAGGAGAGAGAGATGGGGGTGAGAGGGGGAAGCAGAGAGAGAGAGGTGAGATGAGTGGGAGAGGGGGGATGAGGGTGAGAGGAAGGATGAGGAGGAGTGAGATGGGGAGAGAGAAGGGGGGAGATAGAGAGGGGGGGAGAGTGACTGTAGGTTTGTGTATAAGCCGGCATCTGTCGTCTGTTTATGTTTAACATTCTATGTGAGGAATGTTTCTGTTTGACTAAGTGTCTGTGTGTGCTGAGTGGTGCGTCTGGGAGAGTGGTGAGACGGGGAAGGGGGGGGTGGAAAGGCAGGTAAGAGGGGGGGAGAGGCGGAGAAGAGGGAGGGGAGTGATGGGGAAGAGGGGGAGAGAGAGGGGAAGGAGGGGGGGAAGGAGATAGGGTCCAAGGGAATTTGTTCAGGGTTTCTCCTCCCCATTAACGCCTCAACCCCGCAGATCTAGCATCATTTATTCTAGGATGGGAGGGGACAATAGATCTCATAACTGCAGGGAGCTGGGGATGGTGGGTGTAGACAATGCTGTCGGGTGGAGAAGAGGCAGATGGAGTTTAATCCGGGTCAATGTGAGGTGATGGATTTTGGACAAACCAGGAGACTGAGCCCAGGGTTCATGGTCAGTTACTTCAGTGTGGATGAACAGAGGGACCTTGGGGCCCAGATCCCTATATCCCTCAAGGCCATCAAACAGGTTGATAGGATAGTTAAGAAGGCCTGTGGGACGCTGGGATTCATTAGTCGGGGGGTTGAGTTCAGGAATCGAGAAGTCACGTTACAACTTTACAAATCTCTGGTGAGCCCACACTTGGAGAATTGTGTTCAGTTCTGGTCACCTCATTACAGGAAGGATGTGGGGGCTATGGAGAGGGGGCAGAGGAGATTCACCAGGACGTTGCCTGGATCGGGAAACAAGTTTTATGAGACAAGGTTCACAGAGCTGGGACTTTTCTCTTTGGAGAGTAGAAGGATGAGAGGAGACTTGATAAAGGTTGACAAGATTCTGAGATGCGTCAATAGGGTGGACAGTCAGCGCCTGTTTCCCAGGGCGGGACCAGCAAACACCAGAGGACTTGAGTACAAAGTGGAGGGAGGGAAGTTTAGGGGAGACATCAGGGGGAAGTTTTTTACACAGTGAGTTGTGGGGACCTGGGATGCCTTATCGGGCGGGAATGGTGGTGGAGGCTGGAACATTGGGGCCATTTAAGAGACTCGTAGACAGACTCACGGATGGAAGAAAAATAGAGGGTTATGGGGTATGGAGGGATGGGTTAGAGTGTGGTGTAGGTTTTATATGGGTTGGGCCTGGATTGTACAGGAATGTTTTGTGTAACTCAGTTCCTGAAGTCCAGGCCACATCCTTATAAATCTTCTCCGCATCTCTCTTTCTTATTGATTTCTTTCCTGTAGTTTGGTGACCAAAACTGCACACAATGCTCCAAATTTGCCCTCACCAATGTCTTGTGCAACTTTAACATAACGTCCCAACTCCTGTACTCAATACTTTGATTTATGAAGGCCAAGGTGCAAAAGCTCTTCTTTACAACCCTGTCCACCTGTGACGCCACTTTCAGGGAATTATGTATCTGTATCCCCAGATCCCTCTGTCCTATCACACTCCTCAGTGCCCGACCGTTCACCGTGTATGTCTTTTCTTGGATTGACCTTCCAAAATGCACACTCATTCTTGTCTGCATTAAATTCCATCAGCCATTTTTCAGCCTATTTTTCCAGCTGGTCTAGATCCCTCTGCAAACTTTGAAAACCTTCCTCTCTGTCCACAATGCCTCCAATCTCAGTGTCATCTGCAAACTTGCTGATCCGATTCACCACATGATCATCCAGATCATCGATCAAGATGACAATGCAGGGAGTCCGTGCTTTGTGGTTTGCCCAGAGGTAGAAGAAGGCAGACGTAGATGGTTTCTGTACTGCGTGGAGGTCGGCAACCAGTGGTGTTTTGCAGAGAACGGAGATTCCAGAGGAATGCAGATAGGATACAGAGCCGGGATGAGAAGTGGCAGATGGAGTCTAACCCAGAAAAGTGCAAGGTGGTTGGTGATCTTTGGAGGCCATGTGCTGATTTTCAGATTTATTGTCAGTGTCATTGAATGCAGGCAAGTTTTATTTTGAAAGGACATCCACGGTGAATGGTCGGGCACTGTGGAGTGTGGTAGAACAGAGGGATCTGGGAATACAGATATACAATTCCCTGTACCAAATAAGGGAGTTGAGGGACTGGGTTTAAAAATTTTTAAATTCCAGAGAAAGTTTGAAATACTTTGCTCCAATATTTCTCAAGTCTCCGACACATCCTGAACATATGAATTCACGAAACATCTCCATTTATCACAATGAGGAGATGCATCCGCAACAAAACAAGATTATTTGCCTTTGGACACGTGAGCCCTAGGGACGACTTTAAATTGTAGGAGAGAGTGACGGGCACATAAAGAAGAGGTATTAACCAATTTGAAAATTACATTCCAAGTTTCTTCAGGAATTAGAAGCTGCAGGTCCTGTTCCCAGACTTTAAAAAATTTTATCTGTGGGGCCCTCTCTTATTCCCAACAACATGTCATCAAGGTTAGATACTGAACTGCTATAGAAAGGTTGTAAATTAAAAATTACATCAGTTAAATTCTTCTCAGTCCTCTTAGGAAATGTGCATAATTGAAATTGTAAAAAATCTCTGATAGAGAATAGGTGTAGGAGTATGTCATTCGGCCCTTCCAGCTAGCAAGGCCATTCACTGTGATCATGGCTGATCGTCCATGATCAGTACCCCGTCCAGCCTTCTCCTCCGATCCCTGGACTCTGCTCTCTTTAAGAGCTCTATTTAACTCTTTCTTGAAAGCCTCCAGAGAATTGGCCTCCCCTGCCTTCTGAGGCAGAACGTTCCACAGATCCACCGCTCTCTGAGTGAAAAATTTCTCCCTCCACCCTGTTCCCAATGGCATACCCCTTGTTCTTAAACTATGGCCTCTGGTTCTGGACTCCCCCAATGTCGGGAACATGTTTCCTGCCTCTAGTGTGTCCAATCTCTTAATAATCTGTTATGTTTCAATCAGATCCCCCTCAACCTTCTAAATTCCAGTGTTGCCTAGATTGCAGTATCTAGAATACGAAGAAAGATGATTCGACTGGGTATTTATTCATTGGAGCGTAGAAGGTTGAGGGGGATTTGATTGAGGTATATAAAATTATGAAGGGAATAGATAGAGTAGTTGTGAATAGGCTCTTCCCCTTGAGGGTAGGGGAAATTGGAACAAGGCGTCATAAGTTAAGGGTTAGGGGGCAAAACTTTAGAAGTAACATAAGAGGATGCATCTTCACTCAGAGAGTGGTGGCTGAGTAGAATGATCTTCCAGAAGAGGTGGTTGAAAGAGGGTCAAATTTGTAATTTAAGAGGAGGTTGGATGAGTGCATGGATGTGAGGGGGGTGGTTGGAGGGTTATGGGCAGGGAGCAGGTAGGTGGAACTAGTGGAGTTTCACTTAAATTGGTGTGGACTAGAAGGGCCAATGTGGCCTGTTTCTGTACTGTAATTGTTATATGGTTATACAAGCCAGTCACTCCAATCTTTCAACATTGAACAGTCCAACCATCCTGGGAATTAACCTCGTGAACCTATGCTGCACTCCCTCAACAGCAAGAACGTCCTTCCTCAGACCTGCAGACCAGAACTGCATGCAATACTCCAGGTGCAGTCTCCCCAGGGCCCTGTCCAACTGCAGAAGGACCTTTCTGATCCTATACTCCACTCCCCTTGTTATGAAGGCCAATGTGCCCTTAGCTTTCTTCACTGCCTGCTGTCCTTGCATGCTTACTTTCAGTGACTGAAGGTCAAGGACACCCAGATCTCCTCGTCCTTCCCCTTTTCCTGTTGACAGCCTTCAGATTGTAATCTACCTTCCTGTTCTTGCCACCAAAGTAGATCACCTCACCTTGATGCACATTAAACTGCATCAGCCCACTCACCCAACCTGTCCACAGCCCCCTGCATTCTCATAGCATCCTCCTCACATTTCACGCTGCCACCCAGCTTTGTGTCATCTGCAAATTTGCTAAAATGTTACTTTTAATCCCTTCATCTAAATCATTGCTGGGTATTGTAAATAGCCGAGGCCCAGCTCCAAGCCTCACGGTTTCCCACTAGTCACTGCCTGCCATTCGGAAGTTATCTGCAGATAACGAAAAAAAATGAGCATTTAGTCGTCCGTTTGTAACTGAAAGTTGTTCGTAGGAAGAGAGATACTCCTTGACAAATAAATCTTTAAAACATTTAATGCCCAATCTCTATCATTATTTAAACATTACATCAAACAAAGAAATAATTGAAAAAATGGGACTAGAAAAATAAAATCTCATTAAACCAAAATATCCATATATCCTTTTGATATCTTTAAATAAATTAACTCATAATCCGGAGGTTACACTGAGGATCTGGATAAAATCTAGGCCTCATAAATCAAAATATCGAGTACAGGAGCTGGGATGTGATGGTAAAGTTGTACAAGACATTGGTGAGGCCACATTTGGAGCATTGTGTGCAGGTTGGGACTTTATTCCTTGGAGCGTAGAAGAATGAGGGAAGATTTGATCAAGGTGTTTAAAATGATAAGGAGGGTGGACAGAATCAATGTAGGTCGGCTTTTCCCACTGAGGGGAGGTGAGATCCAAACCAGAGGACATGAGTTAAGGGCGAAAGGGGAGAAATTTAGGGGGAACGTCTTCACACAGAGAGCGGTGGGGGTGAGGAATGAGCTGAGGTGGTGAATGGCGGCTCAATGTTAACACTGAACAGGTCAATGGATGGGAGAGGTACAGAGGGATATGGACTGGGTACAGTCAGTGGGACCAGGTAGAATAATGGTTCAGCACAAATTAGAAGGGCTGATGGGCCTTTTAATGTTTTGCAATTTTCTATGGTCCTAATGTTGCTTCTGTGACATCACACACAACCCTGGGATTCTTTTTCCCTGCGGGCCAAGGAGAATTACCACCCATTAGTAGTGCAAAACAATCTGTACACAACATACACATATAAACAAATAAAGAAATGTGAACAAACTGTGCAATGGAGGGAAAAATCAATAATGTGTTCAAGTCATATTCCTGAAACGAGCCCATGATTGAGTTTGTTGTTGAGGGGTTTGACAGTGGAGGGGGAGCAGCTGTTGCTGAACTTGACGGTGCAAGTCTTGTGGCCCCTACACCTCTCTCCTGATGGCAGCAGCGAGAACAGAGCATGCGCTGGGTGGTGTGGATCCTTGATGATCGCTGCAGCTCTCCAACGGCAGCGTTCCCCGTAGATGTTCTCGACGGTGGGGAGATGTTCCTGGGTTGTGTCCACTCCCTTTTACAGGTCCTTACGCTCGGTGGGGGTATTGGTGTCCCTATCCCAGACTGTGATGCAGCCAGTCAGCGCATTTTCCTCCGCACATCTGTAGAAATTTGCCAGGGTTTCCGGTGTCAGAATGAACTTCCATCGAGGACAGCCACAAGAACCTCTCTCCTCAAAGACCCCCCCCCAACCCAGGCCAGGCCCTCTTCACTCTGCTACCATCAGGGAAAAGGACCAGGAGTCTGAAGACGAGCTCCACAGCGGCACTAGGACAGCTTCTTCCCCTCTCCCATTAGATTTTTAACTGAGGTTTTACTGCACTGTAATTCTACCACAAAGTAACACATTTCGTAGCATAAATTCTGATTCTGCTCCTGAACCAGTGGAAGAAACTTTGAGTGTCCTGTTGACATGGAAGTCAAGATCTCTCAGTTCACCCGCTCTGATCACAATCCTCCATTGATGGTCTAACACCAGAAACCCCAGCACAATTTCCACAGAGGTGTGGTGGAAAGAGCGCTGACCGGCTACACCACGTTCTGGTACTGGGACACCGACACCCCCTTAAGCATAAAGCCCTCCAGAAGGTCGTGGTCACAGCCTGGGGACATCACAGGCAAAACCCTCCCCACCGTTGAGAACATCTACGGGAACGCTGCCGTCGGAGAGCAGCAGCGAACATCAAGGATGCACACCACCCAGCGCACGCTCTGTTCTTGCTGCTACCCTCAGGAGAGAGGTGTAGGGGCCACAAGACTCGCACCACCAGGTTCAGGAACAGCAGCTCCCTCTCCACCATCAGATTCCTCACCAACAAACTCAATCAGGGGCTTGTTTCAGGAATCTGAATTGTGCACATTATTGATTTTTCCCTCCATTGCACAGTTTGTTCACGTTTATTTATTTGTTTATATGTGTATGTTGTGTACAGATTGTTTTGCACTACCAATGGGTGGTAATTCTCCCTGGCCCACAGGGAAAAATAATCTTAGTGTTGTGTGTGATGTCACACATGTGCTTGAACAATAAATCTGAATCTGAGTGAAGGTTGGTGCCCGTGATGGCATTGGCCGAGGTCACAACTTTCTGTACTTTTTTCTTGTCCTGTGCATTGGCACCTCCATGATGCAGCCAGTCAGAATGGTCTCCTCGGTACACTGGCTGGACAGGAAGAGCCAGAGAGCAGTAGTGGACGATGCTTCTCAGTCTGGAGGCCTGTGATTAGTGGTGTCCCTCAGGGATCGGTTCTGGGACCATCACTGTTTGTCATCGATATCAATGATCTGGATGATCATGTGGTGAATTGGATCAGCAGGTTTGCAGATGACTCTGAGATTGGAGGCGTTGTGGACAGAGAGGAAGGTTTTCAAAGTTTGCAGAGGGATCTGGACCAGTAGGAAGAATGGCCGACAGAATTCAATGCAGACAAGTGTGAGGTGTTGCATTTTGGAAAGACAGACCAAGAAAGGACATCCACAGTAAACGGTCGGGCACTGAGGAGTGCGGTGGAACAGAGGGATCTGGGGATACAGATGCATAATTTTCTGAAAGTGACGTCACAGGTGGACAGGGTTGTAAAGAGAACTTTTGGCACATTGGCCTTCATAAATCAAATTATTGAGTACAGGAGCTGGGATGTTATGGTAAAGTTGTACAAGACATTGGTGAGGCCACATTTGGAGCATTGTGTGCAGTTTTGGTCACTGAACTACAGGAAAGATCTCAATAAGATAGAAAGATGCAGAGAAGATTTACTAGGATGTTGCCTAGACTTAAGGAACTGAGTTATAGGTAAATGTTAAACAGGTTGGGACTTTATTCCCTGGAGTGTAGAAGAATGAGGGGAGATTTAATCGAGGGGGACAGACAGAGTCAATGTAGGCCGGGTTTTCCCACTGATGGGAAGTGAGATCCAAATCAGAGGACACGGGTTAAGGGTGAAAGGGGAGAAGTTTAGGGGGAACGTCTTCACCCAGAGAGTGATGGGGGTGGGGAACGAGTTGAGGTGATGAATGGGGGCTCAGTGTTAACATTGAAGAGGAATTTGGATGGGTACATGGATGGGAGCGGTATGGAGGGATATGGTATGGGTGCAGGTCAATAGTTTGGGGCAGGAGAATGGTTTGGGACAGACTAGAAGGGCTGAAGGGTCTTGTTTCTGCACTGTAATGTTCTGTGGTTCACGACAGTGTGTAGACATGATGTCAGGAGTATTGTGAAAGATGAGAGGTGTGATGTTTCGCCCATGGGGGAGATGCTTTGTCAGACTTTCGGAAGGTCCCTTTCTTGAACATCAAATATGAGAAAGTAGAGCAAGTATTAAATCAAAACTTCCCTTCAGAACCTCGCTCTCACACGACCCCCTCACCCCATCTGGTACCCTGGTTACAGAGGGTCTTTCTCCCCCCCTCCTCTCTCTCCTCCCCCCTCTCCCTGTCTCAAAACCTGTTCCTTCCCCCTTTCTGCCCCCTCCCCCATTCTCCCCTACTCCACTGCTCCTCTCCCCCTCCCCTCCCTCTCTCCCCACTCTATTCCCACTCCCCCCTCCTCCACTCCCCCTCCCTCTCTTCCTGCTCTCTACCCCCTCCCCATCCCTTCTCTCCACCACTCTCCCCCTCACCCCTCTCTCTCCCCCCTTTCCCCCTCTCCCCCTCACCTCTCTTCCCCCTCCCCCTCCCTGCTCTCTCCTCCTCTCTTCCCTATCTCCCCTCTCCCTCCTCCACTCCTCCGCTCCCCCTCTTTCCCCTCTCCTACCCTCCCCCTGCCTCTCTTCCCGCTCTCTCCCCACTCTCTTCCCCTCGCTCCATCCCTCTCTCCCTCTCCTCTCTCCCCCTCCCCCATCCCCCTCTCTGCCATCCTGTCTGAAGGATGAGCCTAGTTGCACGGTGACTAGTGAGAAGATTTGGGGGTGGTTTTTGTGGTGCGATGTTAATTAGACAGAATCAGACACACACAAGGTAAAGACTGTACAACAGGCTTTAATCCACAAAAACCTCCACAGAGCCAGGCTGGCTGTGGCTATAGCAACTCAGTGTGAGGCCTCGGGAGGCCGGCGTAGGCTTATATCCCGGAGGATGATTGACATCCACTGGGTGGGGCTTGATCCATTCAGGCCGACTGATTGGCAGGCAGCCATGTGTTACACTCTTACACTCCTGCAGGTACATAGGTTGCCCCCTGCAATAGGCCGGTGGTATACCACCACAGTTTGACATTCAGGGAAAATCGCGCCCAGTCTGGGCAAGTTGAGAACAGTTCATTGGAAACCTGATCGAGGCCTTGTTTTCCCAGAATCACACTGCCCAAAAACCACTCCCGCAAGTTCCAGGAAGCCCCATGGTGGGGGCTTGGTTTGAGTGCTGCAGGAGTACATTAGCTGGGCTGCCTCCTGGATGCTGATGGGGAGACTGGAAACCTAATGCACAGTCTCACACACACACACACACACACACACACACTCTCTCTCACACACACACATGCAGACACTCACACACGCAGACATTCACACAGACACATGGACATAGTCTCACACACACACGTACATACACTCTCACACAGACACACGCATACACACTCACAGACACATGGACACAGTCTCACACACATTCACACACATACCTACACTCACACAGACACACACACACACACATATACACACCCACACAGACGTACACACTCACACATACACACACAGAGTCAGACATGCACCCACATACACACAGTGGCTGTGGATTGGGACCCACAGACTGAGAACGGTCGGTAGGTGAAATCGGATCCGTCGCCATGTTCGGGAGACGAGAAGGAGAGAGTCAGGCACCCCACTGCTCAGCGGGGAGATTCTTTGGGGGTGGAGGGATATCAGTTGGGACCAACACTGTAGATCCTGCATTGTGCTGTCAATATCTACGCTCTTTGAGACGGAGAGTGATTCACTCTCTTATCGCCCAGTCAGATCGAGCTGCACACATTTCATCTCCCTCCACCCTCCCCCAATCTCGTGTGGTGAGCTGTGAAAAATCTCCGTCATCAATTCCAACGGCAGCACTGTTGTTCTAAAGATCAAGTTGATCTCCAGATAACTTTGAGGTTCGTCTGACGTCACAGAGCAATAATGAGGCCTTCAATGAGCTGCTCCAAATCCCTCTGTAAGCTTTGAAAACCTTCTTCACCATCCACAACACCTCCAATCTTACTGCCATCTGCAAACTTGCTGATTCAATATGCCACATTAAAGAACATAGACCACAGCATCCCACACAACTTAGATGTTCAACCATCCTAACATGTAACCCTCTATTCTCCTTTCATCCATGTGCCTGTCTCAGAGGCCCTGGTCAGTAAACAGATATCTGCCTGAGAGAGGGAGACGGAGGGACGCCGGTCAGTGTACAGATATCCCCCTGAAATGGGGGAAGGAGAGATGCCAGTCAGTGCACAGATAACCCCCTGAGAGAGAGGGACGGAGAGACAGTAGTCACCTAACCTCAGGAAAAAAAATCAATAAGATAGAGTGCAGAGATTTACTAGGATGTTGCCCGGACTTCAAGAACTGAGTTGCAGGGAAAGGTTAAACAGTTTCGGACTTTATTCCCGGGAATGTAGAAGAATGAGGGGAGATTTGATCGAGGTGTTTAAAATGATGAGGGGAACAGACAGAGTAAATGTAGGTTGGCTTTTCCCACTGAGGGGAGGCGAGATCCAAACCAGAGGACATGTGTTAAGGGTGAAAGGGGAAAGGTTTAGGGGAAACTTCTTCACACAGAGAGCAGTGGGGTTGTGGAAAGAGCTGAGGTGGTGAATGTGGGCTCAGTGTTAACACTGAAGAGGTATTTGGATGGGTACATGGATGGGAGAGGTATGGACTGGATGCAGATCAGTGGGACTAGGCGGATAAATGGTTTGGCACAGACTAGAAGGGCCAAAGGGCCTGTTTCTGTGCTGTTCTATGGTTCATATGAAGAGCATTTGACAGCTCTTGGCCTGTACAAGTTGGAATTGAGGGAGGATCTCATTGAAACATTTTGAATGTGGAAAGGCACAGACAGAGTAGATGTAGAAAGATTGTTCCTCCACGGTGGGTGAGGTGGGTACAAGAGGGCACAACCTCAGGATTGGAGGGCATCCACTTAGAGCAGAGACACGGAGGAATTTTTTTCAGCTTGGGGGGTGAATTTGTGGCCACACATGGTTGTAGAGGCCGGGTCATTGGGGATATTTAAGGCAGAGATTTACAGATCGTTGATGAACCAGGGCATAACAGGTTATGGGAAGAAGGGCGGGCAGTGGGGCTGAGTGGGAGAATGGATCAGTTCATGATGGCAGACTTGATGGGCTGAATGGCCTATTTCTGCTCCTATGTGGTTTTATGGCCACTCCCATCTCCAGTCCCAGAGTTGGGAGGAGGAGACAATGAGGGTGAATCCCACCAATCCGGAGGAGGCGAGAGGTTTTCTCATTTCACGTGGGTTTGTTCAGATTCTGACCTCTGTTGTCCTCAGGTTGTGCTAGTGACCAGTTCTGGAACGAGGATGTGGCGCGATGTCTGGATTGTGCCCTCTGCCAGAAGCAAGAAAAGACACCAGGGTGTGAGATCTGTCCCAAATGTAAGTCTTCCGTCTGAACTCTGCCTCCCCCAGCCTGAAAGACCACTCATCTCCTATTCTCCCACAACACCTTGTTGGGGAAAAGATATCACCATCCATTAAGTTTATGTGGAAAAGAGGGAGAGCACATGGGGAATAGCAATCACAATCTATGGTGTCAGTGGTAAAGGGGGGAACACTTGAAGTGAACGATCACAATGCACCAAAATTCAGAAGTGTAATTAGGGAACCCTTGGTGAATAGCGATCACAACCCACCGTTTCAGCAAGAAAGGGGGAGTACTTGTGGAATAATGATCACAATCCCTGTTTCAGCAGAAAACTGGGAGTTGTTATGGATACATGAACACCATTCATCAAGTTCTAGTGGGAAAGAGAACACATGGGGAATAGCGATCACGATTCCCTGTTTCAGAGAGAAAACTGGGAGTTGTTAGGGATACAAACACCATTCATCAAGTTCCAGTGGGAAGGGGAAGAACACATGGGGAATAGCAATCATGATTCCCTGTTTCAGCAGAAAACTGGGAGTTGTTAGGGATACATGAACACCATTCATCAAGTTCCAGTGGGAAGGGGAAGAACACATGGGGAATAGCGATCACAATCCATGTTTCAGAATGATAAGCAGAGCATGTGGTGAACAGCACATATAATACCTTCTCACTCTCTCCCTCTTTTTCTCACTCACTCTCTCTCTCTCTCTCTCTCTCTCTCTCTCTCTCTCGCACACATGCAAAGGTCAAGAATGAACCCACTATCCTGGACTTTAAGGTGCCCATACAAACTACTATGCCACCAGGACCATAACAATCCATATCACTCAAACGCTACCCCATCAAAAAATTCCCCCATTCGACAGAATCACAGAATAAAAATTCTTGCAACCTTTACAGCCTGCGGAGATGGAAGCTTCTGGAACACCGACAACCAGCAGTGCATTTCATGCAAGATTTGCAAATCACAGCCAAAAACTCCACAATGCGACACCTGTATCAATAAAGGTGAGAATTTTGGTGAAGAAAGAAATTGGTCAGTGTACAGATATTCCCATGAATGAGGGGGACGGAGACCCCCTGGTCAGTGTACAGATATCCCGCTGAACAAGGGGGACAGAGAGATCCCGGTTAGTGTTCAAATATCCCCCTGAACATGGGGCATGGAGAGACCCCGGTCAGTGCACAGATATCTCCCTGAGAGAGGGCATGGAGAGACTCCGGTCAGTCTACAGATATCCATCTGTGAGAGGGGGATGGAGAGACTCCGGTCAGTCTACAGATATCCCCCTGAGAGAGGGGGATGGAGAGACTCCAGGCAGCGTACAGATACTCCCCTGAAAAAGGGCAGATGGAGAGACACTGGTCAGAGTACAGATATCCCCCTGAGAGTGAGGGATGGGGAGACACTGGTCAGTGTACAGATATCCCCCTGAGAGTGAGGGATAGGAAGATGCTGGTCAGTGTACAGATATCCCCCTGAGAGTGAGGGATAGAGAAATGCTGGACAGTGTACAGATATCCCCCTGAGAGTGAGGGATGGAGAGACGCTGGTCAGTGTACAGATAACCCCCTGAGAGTGAGGTATGGAGATACGCTAGTCAGTGTACAGATATCCCCCTGAGGGTGAGGGATGGAGAGATGCTGGTCAGTGTACAGATATCCCCCTGAGAGTGAGGGATGGAAAGATGCTGGTCAGTGTACAGATATCCCCCTGAGAATGAGGGATGGAGAGATGCTGGTCAGTGTACATATATCCCCCTGAGAGTGAGGGATGAAGAGACGCTGGTTAGTGTACAGATATCCCCCAGAGACTGAGGGATGGAGAGACACTAGTCAGTGTACAGATATCCCCCTGAGAGTGAGGGATGGGAAGACACTGGTCAGTGTACAGATATCCCCCTGAGAGTGAGGGATGGGGAGACACTGGTCAGTGTAGAAATATCCCCCTGAGAGTGAGGGATGAGAAGATGCTGGTCAGTGTACAGATATCCACCTGAGAGTGAGGGACGGAGAGACGCTGGTCAGTGTACAGATATCCCCCTGAGAGTGAGGGATGGGGAGACACTGGTCAGTGTACAGATATCCTCCTGAGATTGAGGGATGGAGAGATGCTGGTCAGCGTACAGATATCCCCCTGAGAGTGAGGGATCGAGATACGCTGGTCAGTGCACAGATATCCCCATGAGAGCGAGGGATGGAGAGACACTGGTCAGTGTACAGATATCCCTTGAGAGTGAGGGATAGGAAGATGCTGGTCAGTGTACAGATATCCCCCTGAGAGTGAGGGATACGGAGACGCTGGTCAGTGCACAGATATCCCCCTGAGTGTGAGGGATGGAGAGGCACTGGTCATTGTACATATATCCCCCTGAGAGTGAGGGAAGGAGAGACGCTGGTCAGTGTACAGATATCCCCCTGAGAGTGAGATATGGCGAGATGCTGGTCAGTGTACAGATATCCCACTGAGAGTGAGGTATGTAGAGACGCTGGTCAGTGTACGTGTATCCCCCTGAGAGTGAGGGATGGAGAGACGCTGGTCAGTGCACAAATATCCTCCTGAGAGTGAGGGATTGAGAGACACTGGTCAGTGTACAGATATCCCCCTGAGGGTGAGGGATGGGGAGACACTGGTCAGTGTACAGATATCCCCCTGAGAGTGAGGGATGGGAAGATTCTGGTCAGTGTACAGATATCCCTCTGAAAGTGAGGCATGGAGAGATGCTGGTCAGTTTACAGATATCCCACTGAGAGTTTGGTATTGAGAGACGCTAGTCAGTGTACAGATATCTCCCTGAGAGTGAGGGATGGGGAGACACTGGTCAGTGTACAGATATCCCCCTGTGAGTGAGGGATGGGAAGATTCTGGTCAGTTTACAGTTATCCCCCTGATAAAGAGGGATGGAGAGACGCTGGTCAGTTTACAGATATCCCCCTGAGAGTGATGGATGGAGAGACGCTGGTGAGTGTACAGATATCCCCTGAGAATGAGGTATGGATAGACGCTGGTCAGTGTACAGATATTCCCCTGAGAGTGAGGGATGGAGAGACGCTGGTAAGTGTACAGAAACCGTTGAGAGTGAGGAATGGAGAGATGCTGGTCAGTGTACAGATATCCCACTGACAATATGGTATGGTGAGATGCTAGTCAGTGTACAGATATCCCCCTGAGAGTGAGGGATGGAGAGACGCTGGTAAGTTTACAGATACCCCCTGAGAGTGAGGGATGGAGAGATGCTGGTCAGTGTACGTATATCCCCCTGAGAGTGAGGGATGGAGAGACGCTGGTCAGTGTACAGATATTCCCCTGAGAGTGAAAAATAAGAGACCCCAGTCAGTGTACAAATATCCCCCTGAGAGAGGGGGACAGAGAGACCCCAGTCAGTGTGCAGATATCCCCCTGAGTGTGAGGGATGTGGAGACACTGGTCAGTGTACAGATATCCCCCTGAGAGTGAGGGATGGGGAGACACTGGTCAGTGTAGAAATATCCCCCTGAGTGTGAGGAATGGGAAGATGCTGGTCAGTGTACAGATATCCCCCTGAGTGAGGGACGGAGAGACGCTGGTCAGTGTACAGATATCCCCCTGAGTGTGAGGGATGGAGAGATGCTGGTCAGTGTACAGATATCCCCCTGAGAGTGAGGGATGGAGATACGCTGGACAGTGCACAGATATCCCCATGAGAGCGAGGGATGGAGAGACACTGGTCAGTGTACAGATATCCCCTGAGAGTGAGGAATAGGAAGATGCTGGTTAGTGTACAGATATCCCCCTGAGAGTGAGGGATACGGAGACTCTGGTCAGTGTACAGATATTCCCCTGAGAGTGAGGGATGGAGAGACGCTGGTCAGAGCAGAGATATC
The DNA here is from genome assembly GCF_036971445.1 of Narcine bancroftii. Taxonomy (NCBI): domain Eukaryota; kingdom Metazoa; phylum Chordata; class Chondrichthyes; order Torpediniformes; family Narcinidae; genus Narcine; species Narcine bancroftii. The sequence continues at coordinate 17,126 of NW_027211911.1, forward strand.
CCCCTAAGAGTGAGGGATGGAGAGACACTGGTCAGTGTTCAGATATCAGCCTAAGAGTGAGTGATGGGGAGACACTGGTCAGTATACAGATATCCCCCTGAGAGTGAGGGATGGGAAGATTCTGGTCAGTGTACAGATATCCCCCTGAGAGTGAGGTATGGAGAGACGCTGGTCAGTCTACAGATATACACCTGAGAGTGAGGAATGGAGAGACGCTGGTCAGTGTACAGATATCCCCCTGAGAGTGAGGGATGGAGAAATGCTGGTCAGTGTACAGATATCCCACTGAGAGTGAGGGATGAGAGATGCTGGTCAGTGTACAGATATCCCCCTGAGAGTGAAGGATGAGTAGACACTGATCAGTGTACAGATATCCCCCTGAGAGTGAGGGATAGAGAGACGCTAGTCAGTGTATAGATATCCCCCTGAGAGTGAGTGATGGAGAGACACTAGTCAATCTACAGATATTCCCCTGCGAGTGAGGGATAGAGAGACGCTGGTCAGTGTACAGATATCCCCCTGAGTGTGAGGGATGGGGAGACACTGGTCAGTGTACAGATATCCCCCTGAGAGTGAGGGATGGAGAGACGCTGGTCAGTATACAGATATCCCCCTGAAGGTGAGGGATGGAGAGACTCTGGTCAGTATACAGATATCCCCCTGAGAGTGAGGGATGGCGAGATGCTGGTCAGTGTACAGATATCCCACAGAGAGTGAGATATGTAGAGATGCTGGTCAGTGTACAGATATCCCCCTGAAAGTGAGTGATGGAGAGACGCAGGTCAGTGTACAGATATCCCCCTGAGAGTGAGGGATGGGGAGACACTGGTCAGTGTACAGATATCCCCCTGAGAGTGAGGGATGGAGAGACGCTGGTCAGTATACAGATATCCCCCTGAAGGTGAGGGATAGAGAGACTCTGGTCAGTATACAGATATCCCCATGAGAGTGAGGGATGGCGAGATGCTGGTCAGTGTACAGATATCGCACAGAGAGTGAGATATGTAGAGATGCTGGTCAGTGTACAGATATCCCCCTGAGAGTGAGTGATGGAGAGACGCAGGTCAGTGTACAGATATCCCCCTGAGAGTGAGGGATAGAGAGACGCTGATCAGTGTACAGATATCCCCCTGAGAGTGAGGGATGAAGAGACGCTGGTCAGTGCACAGATATCCCCCTGAGTGTGAGGGATGGAGAGACACTGGTCATTGTACATATATCCCCCTGAGAGTGAGGGATGGAGAGACGCTGGTCAGTGTACAGATATCCCCCTGAGTGTGAGGGATGGCGAGATGCTGGTCAGTGTACAGATATCCCACTGAGAGTGAGGGATGGAGAGACGCTGGTCAGTGTACAGATATCCCCCTGAGAGTGAGGGATAGGAAGATGCTGGTCAGTGTACAGATATCCCCCTGAGAGTGAGGGATAGAGAAATGCTGGACAGTGTACAGATATCCCCCTGAGAGTGAGGGATGGAGAGACGCTGGTCAGTGTACAGATAACCCCCTGAGAGTGAGGTATGGAGATACGCTAGTCAGTGTACAGATATCCCCCTGAGGGTGAGGGATGGAGAGATGCTGGTCAGTGTACAGATATCCCCCTGAGAGTGAGGGATGGAAAGATGCTGGTCAGTGTACAGATATCCCCCTGAGAATGAGGGATGGAGAGATGCTGGTCAGTGTACATATATCCCCCTGAGAGTGAGGGATGAAGAGACGCTGGTTAGTGTACAGATATCCCCCAGAGACTGAGGGATGGAGAGACACTAGTCAGTGTACAGATATCCCCCTGAGAGTGAGGGATGGGAAGACACTGGTCAGTGTACAGATATCCCCCTGAGAGTGAGGGATGGGGAGACACTGGTCAGTGTAGAAATATCCCCCTGAGAGTGAGGGATGAGAAGATGCTGGTCAGTGTACAGATATCCACCTGAGAGTGAGGGACGGAGAGACGCTGGTCAGTGTACAGATATCCCCCTGAGAGTGAGGGATGGGGAGACACTGGTCAGTGTACAGATATCCTCCTGAGATTGAGGGATGGAGAGATGCTGGTCAGCGTACAGATATCCCCCTGAGAGTGAGGGATCGAGATACGCTGGTCAGTGCACAGATATCCCCATGAGAGCGAGGGATGGAGAGACACTGGTCAGTGTACAGATATCCCTTGAGAGTGAGGGATAGGAAGATGCTGGTCAGTGTACAGATATCCCCCTGAGAGTGAGGGATACGGAGACGCTGGTCAGTGCACAGATATCCCCCTGAGTGTGAGGGATGGAGAGGCACTGGTCATTGTACATATATCCCCCTGAGAGTGAGGGAAGGAGAGACGCTGGTCAGTGTACAGATATCCCCCTGAGAGTGAGATATGGCGAGATGCTGGTCAGTGTACAGATATCCCACTGAGAGTGAGGTATGTAGAGACGCTGGTCAGTGTACGTGTATCCCCCTGAGAGTGAGGGATGGAGAGACGCTGGTCAGTGCACAAATATCCTCCTGAGAGTGAGGGATTGAGAGACACTGGTCAGTGTACAGATATCCCCCTGAGGGTGAGGGATGGGGAGACACTGGTCAGTGTACAGATATCCCCCTGAGAGTGAGGGATGGGAAGATTCTGGTCAGTGTACAGATATCCCTCTGAAAGTGAGGCATGGAGAGATGCTGGTCAGTTTACAGATATCCCACTGAGAGTTTGGTATTGAGAGACGCTAGTCAGTGTACAGATATCTCCCTGAGAGTGAGGGATGGGGAGACACTGGTCAGTGTACAGATATCCCCCTGTGAGTGAGGGATGGGAAGATTCTGGTCAGTTTACAGTTATCCCCCTGATAAAGAGGGATGGAGAGACGCTGGTCAGTTTACAGATATCCCCCTGAGAGTGATGGATGGAGAGACGCTGGTGAGTGTACAGATATCCCCTGAGAATGAGGTATGGATAGACGCTGGTCAGTGTACAGATATTCCCCTGAGAGTGAGGGATGGAGAGACGCTGGTAAGTGTACAGAAACCGTTGAGAGTGAGGAATGGAGAGATGCTGGTCAGTGTACAGATATCCCACTGACAATATGGTATGGTGAGATGCTAGTCAGTGTACAGATATCCCCCTGAGAGTGAGGGATGGAGAGACGCTGGTAAGTTTACAGATACCCCCTGAGAGTGAGGGATGGAGAGATGCTGGTCAGTGTACGTATATCCCCCTGAGAGTGAGGGATGGAGAGACGCTGGTCAGTGTACAGATATTCCCCTGAGAGTGAAAAATAAGAGACCCCAGTCAGTGTACAAATATCCCCCTGAGAGAGGGGGACAGAGAGACCCCAGTCAGTGTGCAGATATCCCCCTGAGTGTGAGGGATGTGGAGACACTGGTCAGTGTACAGATATCCCCCTGAGAGTGAGGGATGGGGAGACACTGGTCAGTGTAGAAATATCCCCCTGAGTGTGAGGAATGGGAAGATGCTGGTCAGTGTACAGATATCCCCCTGAGTGAGGGACGGAGAGACGCTGGTCAGTGTACAGATATCCCCCTGAGTGTGAGGGATGGAGAGATGCTGGTCAGTGTACAGATATCCCCCTGAGAGTGAGGGATGGAGATACGCTGGACAGTGCACAGATATCCCCATGAGAGCGAGGGATGGAGAGACACTGGTCAGTGTACAGATATCCCCTGAGAGTGAGGAATAGGAAGATGCTGGTTAGTGTACAGATATCCCCCTGAGAGTGAGGGATACGGAGACTCTGGTCAGTGTACAGATATTCCCCTGAGAGTGAGGGATGGAGAGACGCTGGTCAGAGCAGAGATATCCCCCTAAGAGTGAGGGATGGAGAGACACTGGTCAGTGTTCAGATATCAGCCTAAGAGTGAGTGATGGGGAGACACTGGTCAGTATACAGATATCCCCCTGAGAGTGAGGGATGGGAAGATTCTGGTCAGTGTACAGATATCCCCCTGAGAGTGAGGTATGGAGAGACGCTGGTCAGTGTACAGATATACACCTGAGAGTGAGGAATGGAGAGACGCTGGTCAGTGTACAGATATCCCCCTGAGAGTGAGGGATGGAGAAATGCTGGTCAGTGTACAGATATCCCACTGAGAGTGAGGGATGAGAGATGCTGGTCAGTGTACAGATATCCCCCTGAGAGTGAAGGATGAGTAGACACTGATCAGTGTACAGATATCCCCCTGAGAGTGAGGGATAGAGAGACGCTAGTCAGTGTATAGATATCCCCCTGAGAGTGAGTGATGGAGAGACACTAGTCAATCTACAGATATTCCCCTGCGAGTGAGGGATAGAGAGACGCTGGTCAGTGTACAGATATCCCCCTGAGTGTGAGGGATGGGGAGACACTGGTCAGTGTACAGATATCCCCCTGAGAGTGAGGGATGGAGAGACGCTGGTCAGTATACAGATATCCCCCTGAAGGTGAGGGATGGAGAGACTCTGGTCAGTATACAGATATCCCCCTGAGAGTGAGGGATGGCGAGATGCTGGTCAGTGTACAGATATCCCACAGAGAGTGAGATATGTAGAGATGCTGGTCAGTGTACAGATATCCCCCTGAAAGTGAGTGATGGAGAGACGCAGGTCAGTGTACAGATATCCCCCTGAGAGTGAGGGATGGGGAGACACTGGTCAGTGTACAGATATCCCCCTGAGAGTGAGGGATGGAGAGACGCTGGTCAGTATACAGATATCCCCCTGAAGGTGAGGGATAGAGAGACTCTGGTCAGTATACAGATATCCCCATGAGAGTGAGGGATGGCGAGATGCTGGTCAGTGTACAGATATCGCACAGAGAGTGAGATATGTAGAGATGCTGGTCAGTGTACAGATATCCCCCTGAGAGTGAGTGATGGAGAGACGCAGGTCAGTGTACAGATATCCCCCTGAGAGTGAGGGATAGAGAGACGCTGATCAGTGTACAGATATCCCCCTGAGAGTGAGGGATGAAGAGACGCTGGTCAGTGCACAGATATCCCCCTGAGTGTGAGGGATGGAGAGACACTGGTCATTGTACATATATCCCCCTGAGAGTGAGGGATGGAGAGACGCTGGTCAGTGTACAGATATCCCCCTGAGTGTGAGGGATGGCGAGATGCTGGTCAGTGTACAGATATCCCACTGAGAGTGAGGTATGTAGAGACGCTGGTCAGTGTACATATATCCCCCAGAGAGTGAGGGATGGAGAGACGCTGGTCAGTGCACAAATATCCTCCTGAGATTGAGGGATGGAGAGACACTGGTCAGTGTACAGATATCCCCCTGAGAATGAGAGATGGAGAGACGCTGGTCAGTGTACAGATATCCCCCTGAGTGAGGGATGGAGAGACGCTGGTCAGTGTACAGATATCTCCCTGAGAGTGAGGGATGGCAAGATGCTTGTCAGTGAACAGATATCCCCCTGAGAGTGAGGGATACGGAGACTCTGGTCAGTGTACGGATATTCCCCTGAGAGTGAGGGATGGAGAGACGCTGGTCAGAGCACAGATATCCCCCTGAGAGTGAGGGATGGAGAGACACTGGTCAGTGTTCAGATATCAGCCTAAGAGTGAGTGATGGGGAGACACTGGTCAGTGTACAGATATCCCCCTGAGAGTGAGGGATGGGAAGATTCTGGTCAGTGTACAGATATCCCCCTGAGAGTGAGGTATGGAGAGACGCTGGTCAGTCTACAGATATACACCTGAGAGTGAGGAATGGAGAGACGCTGGTCAGTGTACAGATATCCCCCTGAGAGTGAGGGATGGAGAAATGCTGGTCAGTGTACAGATATCCCACTGAGAGTGAGGGATTAGAGATGCTGGTCAGTGTACAGATATCCCCCTGAGAGTGAAGGATGAGTAGATACTGATCAGTGTACAGATATCCCCCTGAGAGTGAGGGATAGAGAGACGCTAGTCAGTGTATAGATATCCCCCTGAGAGTGAGTGATGGAGAGACACTAGTCAATCAACAGATATTCCCCTGCGAGTGAGGGATAGAGAGACGCTGGTCAGTGTACAGATATCCCGCCGAGAGTGAGGGATGGGGAGACACTGGTCAGTGTACAGATATCCCACTGAGAGTGAGGGATGAGAGACGCTAGTCAGTGTATAGATATCCCCCTGAGAGTGAGTGATGGAGAGACACTAGTCAATCTACAGATATTCCCCTGCGAGTGAGGGATAGAGAGACGCTGGTCAGTGTACAGATATCCCCCTGAGAGTGACGGATGGGGAGACACTGGTCAGTGTACAGATATCCCCCTGAGAGTGAGGGATGGAGAGACGCTGGTCAGTATACAGATATCCCCCTGAAGGTGAGGGATGGAGAGACTCTGGTCAGTATACAGATATCCCCCTGAGAGTGAGGGATGGCGAGATGCTGGTCAGTGTACAGATATCCCACAGAGAGTGAGATATGTAGAGATGCTGGTCAGTTTACAGATATCCCCCTGAGAGTGAGGGATGGAGAGACGCTGGTCAGTGTACAGATATTCCCCTGAGAGTGAAAAATAAGAGACCCCAGTCAGTGTACAAATATCCCCCTGAGAGAGGGGGACAGAGAGACCCCAGTCAGTGTACAGATATCCCCCTGAGAGTAAGGGATGGGGAGACACTGGTCAGTGTAGAAATATCCCCCTGAGTGTGAGGAATGGGAAGATGCTGGTCAGTGTACAGATATCCCCCTGAGTGAGGGACGGAGAGACGCTGGTCAGTGTATGGATATCCCCCTGAGAGTGAGGGATGGGGAGACACTGGTCAGTGTACAGATATCCCCCTGAGTGTGAGGGATGGAGAGATGCTGGTCAGTGTACAGATATCCCCCTGAGAGTGAGGGAGGGAGATACGCTGGACAGTGCACAGATATCCCCATGAGAGCGAGGGATGGAGAGACACTGGTCAGTGTACAGATATCCCCTGAGAGTGAGGAATAGGAAGATGCTGGTCAGTGTAGAAATATCCCCCTGAGAGTGAGGGATGAGAAGATGCTGGTCAGTGTACAGATATCCACCTGAGAGTGAGGGACGGAGAGACGCTGGTCAGTGTACAGATATCCCCCTGAGAGTGAGGGATGGGGAGACACTGGTCAGTGTACAGATATCCTCCTGAGATTGAGGGATGGAGAGATGCTGGTCAGCGTACAGATATCCCCCTGAGAGTGAGGGATCGAGATACGCTGGTCAGTGCACAGATATCCCCATGAGAGCGAGGGATGGAGAGACACTGGTCAGTGTACAGATATCCCTTGAGAGTGAGGGATAGGAAGATGCTGGTCAGTGTACAGATATCCCCCTGAGAGTGAGGGATACGGAGACGCTGGTCAGTGCACAGATATCCCCCTGAGTGTGAGGGATGGAGAGGCACTGGTCATTGTACATATATCCCCCTGAGAGTGAGGGAAGGAGAGACGCTGGTCAGTGTACAGATATCCCCCTGAGAGTGAGATATGGCGAGATGCTGGTCAGTGTACAGATATCCCACTGAGAGTGAGGTATGTAGAGACGCTGGTCAGTGTACGTGTATCCCCCTGAGAGTGAGGGATGGAGAGACGCTGGTCAGTGCACAAATATCCTCCTGAGAGTGAGGGATTGAGAGACACTGGTCAGTGTACAGATATCCCCCTGAGGGTGAGGGATGGGGAGACACTGGTCAGTGTACAGATATCCCCCTGAGAGTGAGGGATGGGAAGATTCTGGTCAGTGTACAGATATCCCTCTGAGAGTGAGGCATGGAGAGATGCTGGTCAGTTTACAGATATCCCACTGAGAGTTTGGTATTGAGAGACGCTAGTCAGTGTACAGATATCTCCCTGAGAGTGAGGGATGGGGAGACACTGGTCAGTGTACAGATATCCCCCTGTGAGTGAGGGATGGGAAGATTCTGGTCAGTTTACAGTTATCCCCCTGATAAAGAGGGATGGAGAGACGCTGGTCAGTTTACAGATATCCCCCTGAGAGTGATGGATGGAGAGACGCTGGTGAGTGTACAGATATCCCCTGAGAATGAGGTATGGATAGACGCTGGTCAGTGTACAGATATTCCCCTGAGAGTGAGGGATGGAGAGACGCTGGTAAGTGTACAGAAACCGTTGAGAGTGAGGAATGGAGAGATGCTGGTCAGTGTACAGATATCCCACTGACAATATGGTATGGTGAGATGCTAGTCAGTGTACAGATATCCCCCTGAGAGTGAGGGATGGAGAGACGCTGGTAAGTTTACAGATACCCCCTGAGAGTGAGGGATGGAGAGATGCTGGTCAGTGTACGTATATCCCCCTGAGAGTGAGGGATGGAGAGACGCTGGTCAGTGTACAGATATTCCCCTGAGAGTGAAAAATAAGAGACCCCAGTCAGTGTACAAATATCCCCCTGAGAGAGGGGGACAGAGAGACCCCAGTCAGTGTGCAGATATCCCCCTGAGTGTGAGGGATGTGGAGACACTGGTCAGTGTACAGATATCCCCCTGAGAGTGAGGGATGGGGAGACACTGGTCAGTGTAGAAATATCCCCCTGAGTGTGAGGAATGGGAAGATGCTGGTCAGTGTACAGATATCCCCCTGAGTGAGGGACGGAGAGACGCTGGTCAGTGTACAGATATCCCCCTGAGTGTGAGGGATGGAGAGATGCTGGTCAGTGTACAGATATCCCCCTGAGAGTGAGGGATGGAGATACGCTGGACAGTGCACAGATATCCCCATGAGAGCGAGGGATGGAGAGACACTGGTCAGTGTACAGATATCCCCTGAGAGTGAGGAATAGGAAGATGCTGGTTAGTGTACAGATATCCCCCTGAGAGTGAGGGATACGGAGACTCTGGTCAGTGTACAGATATTCCCCTGAGAGTGAGGGATGGAGAGACGCTGGTCAGAGCAGAGATATCCCCCTAAGAGTGAGGGATGGAGAGACACTGGTCAGTGTTCAGATATCAGCCTAAGAGTGAGTGATGGGGAGACACTGGTCAGTATACAGATATCCCCCTGAGAGTGAGGGATGGGAAGATTCTGGTCAGTGTACAGATATCCCCCTGAGAGTGAGGTATGGAGAGACGCTGGTCAGTGTACAGATATACACCTGAGAGTGAGGAATGGAGAGACGCTGGTCAGTGTACAGATATCCCCCTGAGAGTGAGGGATGGAGAAATGCTGGTCAGTGTACAGATATCCCACTGAGAGTGAGGGATGAGAGATGCTGGTCAGTGTACAGATATCCCCCTGAGAGTGAAGGATGAGTAGACACTGATCAGTGTACAGATATCCCCCTGAGAGTGAGGGATAGAGAGACGCTAGTCAGTGTATAGATATCCCCCTGAGAGTGAGTGATGGAGAGACACTAGTCAATCTACAGATATTCCCCTGCGAGTGAGGGATAGAGAGACGCTGGTCAGTGTACAGATATCCCCCTGAGTGTGAGGGATGGGGAGACACTGGTCAGTGTACAGATATCCCCCTGAGAGTGAGGGATGGAGAGACGCTGGTCAGTATACAGATATCCCCCTGAAGGTGAGGGATGGAGAGACTCTGGTCAGTATACAGATATCCCCCTGAGAGTGAGGGATGGCGAGATGCTGGTCAGTGTACAGATATCCCACAGAGAGTGAGATATGTAGAGATGCTGGTCAGTGTACAGATATCCCCCTGAAAGTGAGTGATGGAGAGACGCAGGTCAGTGTACAGATATCCCCCTGAGAGTGAGGGATGGGGAGACACTGGTCAGTGTACAGATATCCCCCTGAGGGTGAGGGATGGGGAGACACTGGTCAGTGTACAGATATCCCCCTGAGAGTGAGGGATGGGAAGATTCTGGTCAGTGTACAGATATCCCTCTGAGAGTGAGGCATGGAGAGATGCTGGTCAGTTTACAGATATCCCACTGAGAGTTTGGTATTGAGAGACGCTAGTCAGTGTACAGATATCTCCCTGAGAGTGAGGGATGGGGAGACACTGGTCAGTGTACAGATATCCCCCTGTGAGTGAGGGATGGGAAGATTCTGGTCAGTTTACAGTTATCCCCCTGATAAAGAGGGATGGAGAGACGCTGGTCAGTTTACAGATATCCCCCTGAGAGTGATGGATGGAGAGACGCTGGTGAGTGTACAGATATCCCCTGAGAATGAGGTATGGATAGACGCTGGTCAGTGTACAGATATTCCCCTGAGAGTGAGGGATGGAGAGACGCTGGTAAGTGTACAGAAACCGTTGAGAGTGAGGAATGGAGAGATGCTGGTCAGTGTACAGATATCCCACTGACAATATGGTATGGTGAGATGCTAGTCAGTGTACAGATATCCCCCTGAGAGTGAGGGATGGAGAGACGCTGGTAAGTTTACAGATACCCCCTGAGAGTGAGGGATGGAGAGATGCTGGTCAGTGTACGTATATCCCCCTGAGAGTGAGGGATGGAGAGACGCTGGTCAGTGTACAGATATTCCCCTGAGAGTGAAAAATAAGAGACCCCAGTCAGTGTACAAATATCCCCCTGAGAGAGGGGGACAGAGAGACCCCAGTCAGTGTGCAGATATCCCCCTGAGTGTGAGGGATGTGGAGACACTGGTCAGTGTACAGATATCCCCCTGAGAGTGAGGGATGGGGAGACACTGGTCAGTGTAGAAATATCCCCCTGAGTGTGAGGAATGGGAAGATGCTGGTCAGTGTACAGATATCCCCCTGAGTGAGGGACGGAGAGACGCTGGTCAGTGTACAGATATCCCCCTGAGTGTGAGGGATGGAGAGATGCTGGTCAGTGTACAGATATCCCCCTGAGAGTGAGGGATGGAGATACGCTGGACAGTGCACAGATATCCCCATGAGAGCGAGGGATGGAGAGACACTGGTCAGTGTACAGATATCCCCTGAGAGTGAGGAATAGGAAGATGCTGGTTAGTGTACAGATATCCCCCTGAGAGTGAGGGATACGGAGACTCTGGTCAGTGTACAGATATTCCCCTGAGAGTGAGGGATGGAGAGACGCTGGTCAGAGCAGAGATATCCCCCTAAGAGTGAGGGATGGAGAGACACTGGTCAGTGTTCAGATATCAGCCTAAGAGTGAGTGATGGGGAGACACTGGTCAGTATACAGATATCCCCCTGAGAGTGAGGGATGGGAAGATTCTGGTCAGTGTACAGATATCCCCCTGAGAGTGAGGTATGGAGAGACGCTGGTCAGTGTACAGATATACACCTGAGAGTGAGGAATGGAGAGACGCTGGTCAGTGTACAGATATCCCCCTGAGAGTGAGGGATGGAGAAATGCTGGTCAGTGTACAGATATCCCACTGAGAGTGAGGGATGAGAGATGCTGGTCAGTGTACAGATATCCCCCTGAGAGTGAAGGATGAGTAGACACTGATCAGTGTACAGATATCCCCCTGAGAGTGAGGGATAGAGAGACGCTAGTCAGTGTATAGATATCCCCCTGAGAGTGAGTGATGGAGAGACACTAGTCAATCTACAGATATTCCCCTGCGAGTGAGGGATAGAGAGACGCTGGTCAGTGTACAGATATCCCCCTGAGTGTGAGGGATGGGGAGACACTGGTCAGTGTACAGATATCCCCCTGAGAGTGAGGGATGGAGAGACGCTGGTCAGTATACAGATATCCCCCTGAAGGTGAGGGATGGAGAGACTCTGGTCAGTATACAGATATCCCCCTGAGAGTGAGGGATGGCGAGATGCTGGTCAGTGTACAGATATCCCACAGAGAGTGAGATATGTAGAGATGCTGGTCAGTGTACAGATATCCCCCTGAAAGTGAGTGATGGAGAGACGCAGGTCAGTGTACAGATATCCCCCTGAGAGTGAGGGATGGGGAGACACTGGTCAGTGTACAGATATCCCCCTGAGAGTGAGGGATGGAGAGACGCTGGTCAGTATACAGATATCCCCCTGAAGGTGAGGGATAGAGAGACTCTGGTCAGTATACAGATATCCCCCTGAGAGTGAGGGATGGCGAGATGCTGGTCAGTGTACAGATATCGCACAGAGAGTGAGATATGTAGAGATGCTGGTCAGTGTACAGATATCCCCCTGAGAGTGAGTGATGGAGAGACGCAGGTCAGTGTACAGATATCCCCCTGAGAGTGAGGGATAGAGAGACGCTGATCAGTGTACAGATATCCCCCTGAGAGTGAGGGATGAAGAGACGCTGGTCAGTGCACAGATATCCCCCTGAGTGTGAGGGATGGAGAGACACTGGTCATTGTACATATATCCCCCTGAGAGTGAGGGATGGAGAGACGCTGGTCAGTGTACAGATATCCCCCTGAGTGTGAGGGATGGCGAGATGCTGGTCAGTGTACAGATATCCCACTGAGAGTGAGGTATGTAGAGACGCTGGTCAGTGTACATATATCCCCCAGAGAGTGAGGGATGGAGAGACGCTGGTCAGTGCACAAATATCCTCCTGAGATTGAGGGATGGAGAGACACTGGTCAGTGTACAGATATCCCCCTGAGAATGAGAGATGGAGAGACGCTGGTCAGTGTACAGATATCCCCCTGAGTGAGGGATGGAGAGACGCTGGTCAGTGTACAGATATCTCCCTGAGAGTGAGGGATGGCAAGATGCTTGTCAGTGAACAGATATCCCCCTGAGAGTGAGGGATACGGAGACTCTGGTCAGTGTACGGATATTCCCCTGAGAGTGAGGGATGGAGAGACGCTGGTCAGAGCACAGATATCCCCCTGAGAGTGAGGGATGGAGAGACACTGGTCAGTGTTCAGATATCAGCCTAAGAGTGAGTGATGGGGAGACACTGGTCAGTGTACAGATATCCCCCTGAGAGTGAGGGATGGGAAGATTCTGGTCAGTGTACAGATATCCCCCTGAGAGTGAGGTATGGAGAGACGCTGGTCAGTCTACAGATATACACCTGAGAGTGAGGAATGGAGAGACGCTGGTCAGTGTACAGATATCCCCCTGAGAGTGAGGGATGGAGAAATGCTGGTCAGTGTACAGATATCCCACTGAGAGTGAGGGATTAGAGATGCTGGTCAGTGTACAGATATCCCCCTGAGAGTGAAGGATGAGTAGATACTGATCAGTGTACAGATATCCCCCTGAGAGTGAGGGATAGAGAGACGCTAGTCAGTGTATAGATATCCCCCTGAGAGTGAGTGATGGAGAGACACTAGTCAATCAACAGATATTCCCCTGCGAGTGAGGGATAGAGAGACGCTGGTCAGTGTACAGATATCCCGCCGAGAGTGAGGGATGGGGAGACACTGGTCAGTGTACAGATATCCCACTGAGAGTGAGGGATGAGAGACGCTAGTCAGTGTATAGATATCCCCCTGAGAGTGAGTGATGGAGAGACACTAGTCAATCTACAGATATTCCCCTGCGAGTGAGGGATAGAGAGACGCTGGTCAGTGTACAGATATCCCCCTGAGAGTGACGGATGGGGAGACACTGGTCAGTGTACAGATATCCCCCTGAGAGTGAGGGATGGAGAGACGCTGGTCAGTATACAGATATCCCCCTGAAGGTGAGGGATGGAGAGACTCTGGTCAGTATACAGATATCCCCCTGAGAGTGAGGGATGGCGAGATGCTGGTCAGTGTACAGATATCCCACAGAGAGTGAGATATGTAGAGATGCTGGTCAGTTTACAGATATCCCCCTGAGAGTGAGGGATGGAGAGACGCTGGTCAGTGTACAGATATTCCCCTGAGAGTGAAAAATAAGAGACCCCAGTCAGTGTACAAATATCCCCCTGAGAGAGGGGGACAGAGAGACCCCAGTCAGTGTACAGATATCCCCCTGAGTGTGAGGGATGTGGAGACACTGGTCAGTGTACAGATATCCCCCTGAGAGTAAGGGATGGGGAGACACTGGTCAGTGTAGAAATATCCCCCTGAGTGTGAGGAATGGGAAGATGCTGGTCAGTGTACAGATATCCCCCTGAGTGAGGGACGGAGAGACGCTGGTCAGTGTATGGATATCCCCCTGAGAGTGAGGGATGGGGAGACACTGGTCAGTGTACAGATATCCCCCTGAGTGTGAGGGATGGAGAGATGCTGGTCAGTGTACAGATATCCCCCTGAGAGTGAGGGAGGGAGATACGCTGGACAGTGCACAGATATCCCCATGAGAGCGAGGGATGGAGAGACACTGGTCAGTGTACAGATATCCCCTGAGAGTGAGGAATAGGAAGATGCTGGTTAGTGTACAGATATCCCCCTGAGAGTGAGGGATACGGAGACTCTGGTCAGTGTACAGATATTCCCCTGAGAGTGAGGGATGGAGAGACGCTGGTCAGAGCAGAGATATCCCCCTAAGAGTGAGGGATGGAGAGACACTGGTCAGTGTTCAGATATCAGCCTAAGAGTGAGTGATGGGGAGACACTGGTCAGTATACAGATATCCCCCTGAGAGTGAGGGATGGGAAGATTCTGGTCAGTGTACAGATATCCCCCTGAGAGTGAGGTATGGAGAGACGCTGGTCAGTGTACAGATATACACCTGAGAGTGAGGAATGGAGAGACGCTGGTCAGTGTACAGATATCCCCCTGAGAGTGAGGGATGGAGAAATGCTGGTCAGTGTACAGATATCCCACTGAGAGTGAGGGATGAGAGATGCTGGTCAGTGTACAGATATCCCCCTGAGAGTGAAGGATGAGTAGAGACTGATCAGTGTACAGATATCCCCCTGAGAGTGAGGGATAGAGAGACGCTAGTCAGTGTATAGATATCCCCCTGAGAGTGAGTGATGGAGAGACACTAGTCAATCTACAGATATTCCCCTGCGAGTGAGGGATAGAGAGACGCTGGTCAGTGTACAGATATCCCCCTGAGTGTGAGGGATGGGGAGACGCTGGTCAGTGTACAGATATCCCCCTGAGAGTGAGGGATGGAGAGACGCTGGTCAGTATACAGATATCCCCCTGAAGGTGAGGGATGGAGAGACTCTGGTCAGTATACAGATATCCCCCTGAGAGTGAGGGATGGCGAGATGCTGGTCAGTGTACAGATATTCCACAGAGTGTGAGATATGTAGAGATGCTGGTCAGTGTACAGATATCCCGCTGAGAGTGAGTGATGGAGAGACGCAGGTCAGTGTACAGATATCCCCCTGAGAGTGAGGGATGGGGAGACACTGGTCAGTGTACAGATATCCCCCTGAGAGTGAGGGATGGAGAGACGCTGGTCAGTATACAGATATCCCACTGAAGGTGAGGGATGGAGAGACTCTGGTCAGTATACAGATATCCCCCTGAGAGTGAGGGATGGCGAGATGCTGGTCAGTGTACAGATATCGCACAAAGAGTGAGATATGTAGAGATGCTGGTCAGTGTACAGATATCCCCCTGAGAGTGAGTGATGGAGAGACGCAGGTCAGTGTACAGATATCCCCCTGAGAGTGAGGGATAGAGAGACGCTGATCAGTGTACAGATATCCCCCTGAGAGTGAGGGATGAAGAGACGCTGGTCAGTGCACAGATATCCCCCTGAGTGTGAGGGATGGAGAGACACTGGTCATTGTACATATATCCCCCTAAGAGTGAGGGATGGAGAGACGCTGGTCAGTGTACAGATATCCCCCTGAGTGTGAGGGATGGCGAGATGCTGGTCAGTGTACAGATATCCCACTGAGAGTGAGGTATGTAGAGACGCTGGTCAGTGTACATATATCCCCCAGAGAGTGAGGGATGGAGAGACGCTGGTCAGTGCACAAATATCCTCCTGAGATTGAGGGATGGAGAGACACTGGTCAGTGCACAAATATCCTCCTGAGATTGAGGGATGGAGAGACACTGGTCAGTGTTCAGATATCCCCCTGAGAATGAGAGATGGAGAGACGCTGGTCAGTGTACAGATATCCCCCTGAGTGAGGGATGGAGAGACGCTGGTCAGTGTACAGATATCTCCCTGAGAGTGAGGGATGGCAAGATGCTTGTCAGTGAACAGATATCCCCCTGAGAGTGAGGGATGGAGAGACGCTGGTCAGTGTACAGATATCCCCCTGAGTGAGGGATGGATAGACGCTGGTCTGTGTACAGATATCCCCCTGAGAGTGAGGGATGGAGAGACGCTGGTCAGTGTACAGATATCCCCCTGAGAGTGAGGGATGTGGAGACACTGGTCAGTGTACAGATATCACCCTGAGAGTGAGGGATGGTGAGACACTGGTCAGTGTAGAAATATCCCCCTGAGAGTGAGGAATGGGAAGATGCTGGTCAGTGTACAGATATCCCCCTGAGTGAGGGACGGAGAGACGCTGGTCAGTGTACGGATATCCCCCTGAGAGTGAGGGATGGGGAGACACTGGTCAGTGTACAGATATCCCCCTGAGTGTGAGGGATGGAGAGATGCTGGTCAGTGTACAGATATCCCCCTGAGAGTGAGGGATGGAGAGACGCTGGTCAGAGCACAGATATCCCCCTGAGAGTGAGGGATGGAGAGACACTGGTCAGTGTTCAGATATCAGCCTAAGAGTGAGTGATGGGGAGACACTGGTCAGTGTACAGATATCCCCCTGAGAGTGAGGGATGGGAAGATTCTGGTCAGTGTACAGATATCCCCCTGAGAGTGAGGTATGGAGAGACGCTGGTCAGTCTACAGATATACACCTGAGAGTGAGGAATGGAGAGACGCTGGTCAGTGTACAGATATCCCCCTGAGAGTGAGGGATGGAGAAATGCTGGTCAGTGTACAGATATCCCACTGAGAGTGAGGGATTAGAGATGCTGGTCAGTGTACAGATATCCCCCTGAGAGTGAAGGATGAGTAGACACTGATCAGTGTACAGATATCCCCCTGAGAGTGAGGGATAGAGAGACGCTAGTCAGTGTATAGATATCCCCCTGAGAGTGAGTGATGGAGAGACACTAGTCAATCAACAGATATTCCCCTGCGAGTGAGGGATAGAGAGACGCTGGTCAGTGTACAGATATCCCGCTGAGAGTGAGGGATGGGGAGACACTGGTCAGTGTACACATATCCCACTGAGAGTGAGGGATGAGAGACGCTAGTCAGTGTATAGATATCCCCCTGAGAGTGAGTGATGGAGAGACACTAGTCAATCTACAGATATTCCCCTGCGAGTGACGGAGAGAGAGACGCTGGTCAGTGTACAGATATCCCCCTGAGAGTGACGGATGGGGAGACACTGGTCAGTGTACAGATATCCCCCTGAGAGTGAGGGATGGAGAGACGCTGGTCAGTATACAGATATCCCCCTGAAGGTGAGGGATGGAGATACACTGGTCAGTATACAGATATCCCCCTGAGAGTGAGGGATGGCGAGATGCTGGTCAGTGTACAGATATCCCACAGAGAGTGAGATATGTAGAGATGCTGGTCACTTTACAGATATCCCCCTGAGAGTGAGTGATGGAGAGACGCAGGTCAGTGTACAGATATCCCCCTGAGAGTGAGGGATAGAGTGACGCTGATCAGTGTACAGATATCCCCCTGAGAGTGAGGGATGAAGAGACGCTGGTCAGTGCACAGATATCCCCCTGAGTGTGAGGGATGGAGAGACACTGGTCAGTGTACAGATATCCCCCTGAGAGTGAGTGATGGAGAGACGCAGGTCAGTGTACAGATATCCCCCTGAGAGTGAGGGATAGAGAGACGCTGATCAGTGTACAGATATCCCCCTGAGAGTGAGGGATGAAGAGACTCTGGTCAGTGCACAGATATCCCCCTGAGTGAGGGATGGAGAGACGCTGGTCAGTGTACAGATATCCCCCTGAGAGTGAAGGATGGGGAGACACTGGTCAGTGTACAGATATCCCCCTGAGAGTGAGGGATAGAGAGACGCTAGTAGGTGTACAGATATCCCCCTGAGAGTGAGTGATGGAGAGACACTAGTCAGTGTACAGATATCCCCGTGAGAGTGAGGGATGGGGAGACGCTGGTCAGTGTACAGATATCCCCCTGAGAGTGAGGGATGGAGAGACGCTGGTCAGTATACAGATATCCCCCTGAAGGTGAGGGATGGAGAGACTCTGGTTAGTATACAGATATCCCCCTGAGAGTGAGGGATGGTCAGATGCTGGTCAGTGTACAGATATCGCACTGAGAGTGAGGTATGTAGAGACGCTGGTCAGTGTACAGATATCCCCCTGAGAGTGAGTGATGGAGAGACGCTGGTCAGTGTACAGATATCCCCCTGAGAGTGAGGGATAGAGAGATGCTGGTCAGTGTACAGATATCCCCCTGAGAGTGAGGGATGGAGAGACGCTGGTCAGTGCACAGATATCCCCCTGAGTGTAAGGGATGGAGCGGCACTGGTCATTGTACATATATCCCCCTGAGAGTGAGGGAAGGAGAGACGCTGGTCAGTGTACAGATATCCCCCTGAGAGTGAGATATGGCGAGATGCTGCTCAGTGTACAGATATCCCACTGAGAGTGAGTGATGGAGAGACGCAGGTCAGTGTACAGATATCCCCCTGAGAGTGAGGGATGGGGAGACACTGGTCAGTGTACAGATATCCCCCTGAGAGTGAGGGATGGAGAGACGCTGGTCAGTATACAGATATCCCCCTGAAGATGAGGGATCGAGAGACTCTGGTCAGTATACAGATATCCCCCTGAGAGTGAGGGATGGCGAGATGCTGGTCAGTGTACAGATATCGCACAGAGAGTGAGATATGTAGAGATGCTGGTCAGTGTACAGATATCCCCCTGAGAGTGAGTGATGGAGAGACGCAGGTCAGTGTACAGATATCCCCCTGAGAGTGAGGGATAGAGAGACGCTGATCAGTGTACAGATATCCCCCTGAGAGTGAGGGATGAAGAGACGCTGGTCAGTGCACAGATATCCCCCTGAGTGTGAGGGATGGAGAGACACTGGTCATTGTACATATATCCCCCTGAGAGTGAGGGATGGAGAGACGCTGGTCAGTGTACAGATATCCCCCTGAGTGTGAGGGATGGCGAGATGCTGGTCAGTGTACAGATATCCCACTGAGAGTGAGGTATGTAGAGACGCTGGTCAGTGTACATATATCCCCCAGAGAGTGAGTGATGGAGAGATGCTGGTCAGTGCACAAATATCCTCCTGAGATTGAGGGATGGAGAGACACTGGTCAGTGTACAGATATCCCCCTGAGAATGAGAGATGGAGAGACGCTGGTCAGTGTACAGATATCCCCCTGAGTGAGGGATGGAGAGACGCTTGTCAGTGTACAGATATCTCCCTGAGAGTGAGGGATGGCAAGATGCTTGTCAGTGAACAGATATCCCCCTGAGAGTGAGGGATGGAGGGACGCTGGTCAGTGTACAGACATCCCCCTGAGTGAGGGATGGATAGACGCTGGTCTGTGTACAGATATCCCCCAGAGAGTGAGGGATGGAGAGACGCTGGTCAGTGTACAGATATCCCCCTGAGAGTGAGGGATGTGGAGACACTGGTCAGTGTACAGATATCCCCCTGAGAGTGAGGGATGGGGAGACACTGGTCAGTGTAGAAATATCCCCCTGAAAGTGAGGAATGGGAAGATACTGGTCAGTGTACAGATATCCCCCTGAGTGAGGGACGGAGAGACGCTGGTCAGTGTACGGATATCCCCCTGAGAGTGAGGGATGGGGAGACACTGGTCAGTGTACAGATATCCCCCTGAGTGTGAGGGATGGAGAGATGCTGGTCAGTGTACAGATATCCCCCTGAGAGTGAGGGATGGAGATACGCTGGTCAGTGCACAGATATCCCCATGAGAGCGAGGGATGGAGAGACACTGGTCACTGTACAGATATCCCCTGAGAGTGAGGGATAGGAAGATGCTGGTCAGTGTACAGATATCCCCCTGAGAGTGAGGGATACGGAGACTCTGGTCAGTGTACAGATATTCCCCTGAGAGTGAGGGATGGAGAGACGCTGGTCAGAGCACAGATATCCCCCTGAGAGTGAGGGATGGAGAGACACTGGTCAGTGTTCAGATATCAGCCTAAGAGTGAGTGATGGGGAGACACTGGTCAGTGTACAGATATCCCCCTGAGAGTGAGGGATGGGAAGATTCTGGTCAGTGTATAGATATCCCCCTGAGAGTGAGGTATGGAGAGACGCTGGTCAGTGTACAGATATACACCTGAGAGTGAGGAATGGAGAGACGCTGGTCAGTGTACACATATCCCCCTGAGAGTGAGGGATGGAGAAATGCTGGTCAGTGTACAGATATCCCACTGAGAGTGAGGGATTAGAGATGCTGGTCAGTGTACAGATATCCCCCTGAGAGTGAAGGATGAGTAGACACTGATCAGTGTACAGATATCCCACTGAGAGTGAGGGATAGAGAGACGCTAGTCAGTGTATAGATATCCCCCAGAGAGTGAGTGATGGAGAGACTCTAGTCAATCAACAGATATTCCCCTGCGAGTGAGGGATAGAGAGACGCTGGTCAGTGTACAGATATCCCGCTGAGAGTGAGGGATGGGGAGACACTGGTCAGTGTACAGATATCCCACTGAGAGTGAGGGATGAGAGATGCTGGTCAGTGTACAGATATCCCCCTGAGAGTGAAGGATGAGTAGACACTGATCAGTGTACAGATATCCCCCTGAGAGTGAGGGATAGAGAGACGCTAGTCAGTGTATAGATATCCCCCTGAGAGTGAGTGATGGAGAGACACTAGTCAATCTACAGATATTCCCCTGCGAGTGAGGGATGGAGAGACGCTGGTCAGTATACAGATATCCCCCTGAAGGTGAGGGATGGAGAGACTCTGGTCAGTATACAGATATCCCCCTGAGAGTGAGGGATGGCGAGATGCTGGTCAGTGTACAGATATCCCACAGAGAGTGAGATATGTAGAGATGCTGGTCAGTTTACAGATATCCCCCTGAGAGTGAGTGATGGAGAGACGCAGGTCAGTGTACAGATATCCCCCTGAGAGTGAGGGATAGAGTGACGCTGATCAGTGTACAGATATCCCCCTGAGAGTGAGGGATGAAGAGACGCTGGTCAGTGCACAGATATCCCCCTGAGTGTGATGGATGGAGAGACACTGGTCAGTGTACAGATATCCCTCTGAGAGTTAGTGATGGAGAGACGCAGGTCAGTGTACAGATATCCCCCTGAGAGTGAGGGATAGAGAGACGCTGATCAGTGTACAGATATCCCCCTGAGACTGAGGGATGAAGAGACGCTGGTCAGTGCACAGATATCCCCCTGAGTGAGGGATGGAGAGATGCTGGTCAGTGTACAGATATCCCCCTGAGAGTGAAGGATGGGGAGACACTGGTCAGTGTACAGATATCCCCCTGAGAGTGAGGGATAGAGAGACGCTAGTCAGTGTATAGATATCCCCCTGAGAGTGAGTGATGGAGAGACACTAGTCAATCAACAGATATTCCCCTGCGAGTGAGGGATAGACAGACGCTGGTCAGTGTACAGATATCCCGCTGAGAGTGAGGGATGGGGAGACACTGGTCAGTGTACAGATATCCTACTGAGAGTGAGGGATGAGAGACGCTAGTCAGTGTATAGATATCCCCCTGAGAGTGAGTGATGGAGAGACACTAGTCAATCTACAGATATTCCCCTGCGAGTGAGGGATAGAGAGACGCTGGTCAGTGTACAGATATCCCCCTGAGAGTGACGGATGGGGAGACACTGGTCAGTGTACAGATATCCCCCTGAGAGTGAGGGATGGAGAGACGCTGGTCAGTATACAGATATCCCCCTGAAGGTGAGGGATGGAGAGACTCTGGTCAGTATACAGATATCCCCCTGAGAGTGAGGGATGGCGAGATGCTGGTCAGTGTACAGATATCCCACAGAGAGTGAGATATGTAGAGATGCTGGTCAGTTTACAGATATCCCCCTGAGAGTGAGTGATGGAGAGACGCAGGTCAGTGTACAGATATCCCCCTGAGAGTGAGGGATAGAGTGACGCTGATCAGTGTACAGATATCCCCCTGAGAGTGAGGGATGAAGAGACGCTGGTCAGTGCACAGATATCCCCCTGAGTGTGAGGGATGGAGAGACACTGGTCAGTGTACAGATATCCCCCTGAGAGTGAGTGATGGAGAGACGCAGGTCAGTTTACAGATATCCCCCTGAGAGTGAGGGATAGAGAGACGCTGATCAGTGTACAGATATCCCCCTGAGAGTGAGGGATGAAGAGACGCTGGTCAGTGCACAGATATCCCCCTGAGTGAGGGATGGAGAGACGCTGGTCAGTGTACAGATATCCCCCTGAGAGTGAAGGAGGGGGAGACACTGGTCAGTGTACAGATATCCCCCTGAGAGTGAGGGATAGAGAGACGCTAGTCAGTGTACAGATATCCCCCTGAGAGTGAGTGATGGAGAGACACTAGTCAGTGTACAGATATCCCCCTGAGAGTGAGGGGTGGGGAGACGCTGGTCAGTGTACAGATATCCCCCTGAGAGTGAGGGATGGAGAGACGCTGGTCAGTATACAGATATCCCCCTGAAGGTGAGGGATGGAGAGACTCTGGTTAGTATACAGATATCCCCCTGAGAGTGAGGGATGGTCAGATGCTGGTCAGTGTACAGATATCGCACTGAGAGTGAGGTATGTAGAGACGCTGGTCAGTGCACAGATATCCCCCTGAGAGTGAGTGATGGAGAGACGCTGGTCAGTGTACAGATATCCCCCTGAGAGTGAGGGATAGAGAGATGCTGGTCAGTGTACAGATATCCCCCTGAGAGTGAGGGATGGAGAGACGCTGGTCAGTGCACAGATATCCCCCTGAGTGTAAGGGATGGAGAGGCACTGGTCATTGTACATATATCCCCCTGAGAGTGAGGGAAGGAGAGACGCTGGTCAGTGTACAGATATCCCCCTGAGAGTGAGATATGGCGAGATGCTGGTCAGTGTACAGATATCCCACTGAGAGTGAGCGATGGAGAGACGCAGGTCAGTGTACAGATATCCCCCTGAGAGTGAGGGATGGGGAGACACTGGTCAGTGTACAGATATCCCCCTGAGAGTGAGGGATGGAGAGACGCTGGTCAGTATACAGATATCCCCCTGAAGGTGTGGGATGGAGAGACTCTGGTCAGTATACAGATATCCCCCTGAGAGTGAGGGATGGCGAGATGCTGGTCAGTGTACAGATATCGCACAGAGAGTGAGATATGTAGAGATGCTGGTCAGTGTACAGATATCCCCCTGAGAGTGAGTGATGGAGAGACGCAGGTCAGTGTACAGATATCCCCCTGAGAGTGAGGGACAGAGAGACGCTGATCAGTGTACAGATATCCCCCTGAGAGTGAGGGATGAAGAGACGCTGGTCAGTGCACAGATATCCCCCTGAGTGTGAGGGATGGAGAGACACTGGTCATTGTACATATATCCCCCTGAGAGTGAGGGATGGAGAGACGCTGGTCAGTGTACAGATATCCCCCTGAGTGTGAGGGATGGCGAGATGCTGGTCAGTGTACAGATATCCCACAGAGAGTGAGATATGTAGAGATGCTGGTCAGTGTACAGATATCCCCCTGAGAGTGAGTGATGGAGAGACGCAGGTCAGTGTACAGATATCCCCCTGAGAGTGAGGGATGGGGAGACAATGGTCAGTGTACAGATATCCCCCTGAGAGTGAGGGATGGAGAGACGCTGGTCAGTATACAGATATCCCCCTGAAGGTGAGGGATGGAGAGACTCTGGTCAGTATACAGATATCCCCCTGAGAGTGAGGGATGGCGAGATGCTGGTCAGTGTACAGATATCGCACAGAGAGTGAGATATGTAGAGATGCTGGTCAGTGTACAGATATCCCCCTGAGAGTGAGTGATGGAGAGACGCAGGTCAGTGTACAGATATCCCCCTGAGAGTGAGGGATAGAGAGACGCTGATCAGTGTACAGATATCCCCCTGAGAGTGAGGGATGAAGAGACGCTGGTCAGTGCACAGATATCCCCCTGAGTGTGAGGGATGGAGAGACACTGGTCATTGTACATATATCCCCCTGAGAGTGAGGGATGGAGAGACGCTGGTCAGTGTACAGATATCCCCCTGAGTGTGAGGGATGGCGAGATGCTGGTCAGTGTACAGATATCCCACTGAGAGTGAGGTATGTAGAGACGCTGGTCAGTGTACATATATCCCCCAGAGAGTGAGGGATGGAGAGACGCTGGTCAGTGCACAAATATCCTCCTGAGATTGAGGGATGGAGAGACACTGGTCAGTGCACAAATATCCTCCTGAGATTGAGGGATGGAGAGACACTGGTCAGTGTACAGATATCCCCCTGAGAATGAGAGATGGAGAGACGCTGGTCAGTGTACAGATATCCCCCTGAGTGAGGGATGGAGAGACGCTGGTCAGTGTACAGATATCTCCCTGAGAGTGAGGGATGGCAAGATGCTTGTCAGTGAACAGATATCCCCCTGAGAGTGAGGGATGGAGAGACGCTGGTCAGTGTACAGATATCCCCCTGAGTGAGGGATGGATAGACGCTGGTCTGTGTACAGATATCCCCCTGAGAGTGAGGGATGGAGAGACGCTGGTCAGTGTACAGATATCCCCCTGAGA
The DNA here is from genome assembly GCF_036971445.1 of Narcine bancroftii. Classification (NCBI taxonomy): domain Eukaryota; kingdom Metazoa; phylum Chordata; class Chondrichthyes; order Torpediniformes; family Narcinidae; genus Narcine; species Narcine bancroftii. The sequence goes on from NW_027211911.1 coordinate 41,547, forward strand.
GTGAGGGATGTGGAGACACTGGTCAGTGTACAGATATCACCCTGAGAGTGAGGGATGGTGAGACACTGGTCAGTGTAGAAATATCCCCCTGAGAGTGAGGAATGGGAAGATGCTGGTCAGTGTACAGATATCCCCCTGAGTGAGGGACGGAGAGACGCTGGTCAGTGTACGGATATCCCCCTGAGAGTGAGGGATGGGGAGACACTGGTCAGTGTACAGATATCCCTCTGAGTGTGAGGGATGGAGAGATGCTTGTCAGTGTACAGATATCCCCCTGAGAGTGAGGGATGGAGATACGCTGGTCAGTGCACAGAAATCCCCATGAGAGCGAGGGATGGAGAGACACTGGTCAGTGTACAGATATCCCCTGAGAGTGAGGGATAGGAAGATGCTGGTCAGTGTACAGATATCCCCATGAGAGTGAGGGATACGGAGACTCTGGTCAGTGTACGGATATTCCCCTGAGAGTGAGGGATGGAGAGACGCTGGTCAGAGCACAGATATCCCCCTGAGAGTGAGGGATGGAGAGACACTGGTCAGTGTTCAGATATCAGCCTAAGAGTGAGTGATGGGGAGACACTGGTCAGTGTACAGATATCCCCCTGAGAGTGAGGGATGGGAAGATTCTGGTCAGTGTACAGATATCCCCCTGAGAGTGAGGTATGGAGAGACGCTGTTCAGTCTACAGATATACACCTGAGAGTGAGGAATGGAGAGACGCTGGTCAGTGTACAGATATCCCCCTGAGAGTGAGGGATGGAGAAATGCTGGTCAGTGTACAGATATCCCACTGAGAGTGAGGGATTAGAGATGCTGGTCAGTGTACAGATATCCCCCTGAGAGTGAAGGATGAGTAGACACTGATCAGTGTACAGATATCCCCCTGAGAGTGAGGGATAGAGAGACGCTAGTCAGTGTATAGATATCCCCCTGAGAGTGAGTGATGGAGAACACTAGTCAATCAACAGATATGCCCCTGCGAGTGAGGGATAGAGAGACGCTGGTCAGTGTACAGATATCCCGCTGAGAGTGAGGGATGGGGAGACACTGGTCAGTGTACAGATATCCCACTGAGAGTGAGGGATGAGAGTCGCTAGTCAGTGTATAGATATCCCCCTGAGAGTGAGTGATGGTGAGTCACTAGTCAATCTACAGATATTCCCCTGCGAGTGAGGGATAGAGAGTCGCTGGTCAGTGTACAGATATCCCCCTGAGAGTGAGGGATGGAGAGACGCTGGTCAGTCTACAGATATCCCCCTGAGAGTGAGGGATGGCGAGATGCTGGTCAGTGTACAGATATCGCACAGAGAGTGAGATATGTAGAGATGCTGGTCAGTGTACAGATATCCCCCTGAGAGTGAGTGATGGAGAGACGCAGGTCAGTGTACAGATATCCCCCTGAGAGTGAGGGATAGAGAGACGCTGATCAGTGTACAGATATCCCCCTGAGAGTGAGGGATGGGAAGATTCTGGTCAGTGTATAGATATCCCCCTGAGAGTGAGGTATGGAGAGACGCTGGTCAGTGTACAGATATACACCTGAGAGTGAGGAATGGAGAGATGCTGGTCAGTGTACACATATCCCCCTGAGAGTGAGGGATGGAGAAATGCTGGTCAGTGTACAGATATCCCACTGAGAGTGAGGGATTAGAGATGCTGGTCAGTGTACAGATATCCCCCTGAGAGTGAAGGATGAGTAGACACTGATCAGTGTACAGATATCCCCCTGAGAGTGAGGGATAGAGAGACGCTAGTCAGTGTATAGATATCCCCCTGAGAGTGAGTGATGGAGAGACTCTAGTCAATCAACAGATATTCCCCTGCGAGTGAGGCATAGAGAGACGCTGGTCAGTGTACAGATATCCCGCTGAGAGTGAGGGATGGGGAGACACTGGTCAGTGTACAGATATCCCACTGAGAGTGAGGGATGAGAGATGCTGGTCAGTGTACAGATATCCCCCTGAGAGTGAAGGATGAGTAGACACTGATCAGTGTACAGATATCCCCCTGAGAGTGAGGGATAGAGAGACGCTAGTCAGTGTATAGATATCCCCCTGAGAGTGAGTGATGGAGAGACACTAGTCAATCTACAGATATTCCCCTGCGAGTGAGGGATAGAGAGACGCTGGTCAGTGTACAGATATCCCCCTGAGAGTGACGGATGGGGAGACACTGGTCAGTGTACAGATATCCCCCTGAGAGTGAGGGATGGAGAGACGCTGGTCAGTATACAGATATCCCCCTGAAGGTGAGGGATGGAGAGACTCTGGTCAGTATACAGATATCCCCCTGAGAGTGAGGGATGGCGAGATGCTGGTCAGTGTACAGATATCCCACAGAGAGTGAGATATGTAGAGATGCTGGTCAGTTTACAGATATCCCCCTGAGAGTGAGTGATGGAGAGACGCAGGTCAGTGTACAGATATCCCCCTGAGAGTGAGGGATAGAGTGACGCTGATCAGTGTACAGATATCACCCTGAGAGTGAGGGATGGTGAGACACTGGTCAGTGTAGAAATATCCCCCTGAGAGTGAGGAATGGGAAGATGCTGGTCAGTGTACAGATATCCCCCTGAGTGAGGGACGGAGAGACGCTGGTCAGTGTACGGATATCCCCCTGAGAGTGAGGGATGGGGAGACACTGGTCAGTGTACAGATATCCCCCTGAGTGTGAGGGATGGAGAGATGCTTGTCAGTGTACAGATATCCCCCTGAGAGTGAGGGATGGAGATACGCTGGTCAGTGCACAGAAATCCCCATGAGAGCGAGGGATGGAGAGACACTGGTCAGTGTACAGATATCCCCTGAGAGTGAGGGATAGGAAGATGCTGGTCAGTGTACAGATATCCCCATGAGAGTGAGGTATGGAGAGACGCTGGTCAGTCTACAGATATACACCTGAGAGTGAGGAATGGAGAGACGCTGGTCAGTGTACAGATATCCCCCTGAGAGTGAGGGATGGAGAAATGCTGGTCAGTGTACAGATATCCCACTGAGAGTGAGGGATTAGAGATGCTGGTCAGTGTACAGATATCCCCCTGAGAGTGAAGGATGAGTAGACACTGATCAGTGTACAGATATCCCCCTGAGAGTGAGGGATAGAGAGACGCTAGTCAGTGTATAGATATCACCCTGAGAGTGAGTGATGGAGAACACTAGTCAATCAACAGATATTCCCCTGCGAGTGAGGGATAGAGAGACGCTGGTCAGTGTACAGATATCCCGCTGAGAGTGAGGGATGGGGAGACACTGGTCAGTGTACAGATATCCCACTGAGAGTGACGGATGAGAGTCGCTAGTCAGTGTATAGATATCCCCCTGAGAGTGAGTGATGGTGAGACACTAGTCAATCTACAGATATTCCCCTGCGAGTGAGGGATAGAGAGACGCTGGTCAGTGTACAGATATCCCCCTGAGAGTGAGGGATGGAGAGACGCTGGTCAGTCTACAGATATCCCCCTGAGAGTGAGGGATGGCGAGATTCTGGTCAGTGTACAGATATCGCACAGAGAGTGAGATATGTAGAGATGCTGGTCAGTGTACAGATATCCCCCTGAGAGTGAGTGATGGAGAGACGCAGGTCAGTGTACAGATATCCCCCTGGGAGTGAGGGATAGAGAGACGCTGATCAGTGTACAGATATCCCCCTGAGAGTGAGGGATGGGAAGATTCTGGTCAGTGTATAGATATCCCCCTGAGAGTGAGGTATGGAGAGACGCTGGTCAGTGTACAGATATACACCTGAGAGTGAGGAATGGAGAGATGCTGGTCAGTGTACACATATCCCCCTGAGAGTGAGGGATGGAGAAATGCTGGTCAGTGTACAGATATCCCACTGAGAGTGAGGGATTAGAGATGCTGGTCAGTGTACAGATATCCCCCTGAGAGTGAAGGATGAGTAGACACTGATCAGTGTACAGATATCCCCCTGAGAGTGAGGGATAGAGAGACGCTAGTCAGTGTATAGATATCCCCCTGAGAGTGAGTGATGGAGAGACTCTAGTCAATCAACAGATATTCCCCTGCGAGTGAGGGATAGAGAGACGCTGGTCAGTGTACAGATATCCCGCTGAGAGTGAGGGATGGGGAGACACTGGTCAGTGTACAGATATCCCACTGAGAGTGAGGGATGAGAGATGCTGGTCAGTGTACAGATATCCCCCTGAGAGTGAAGGATGAGTAGACACTGATCAGTGTACAGATATCCCCCTGAGAGTGAGGGATAGAGAGACGCTAGTCAGTGTATAGATATCCCCCTGAGAGTGAGTGATGGAGAGACACTAGTCAATCTACAGATATTCCCCTGCGAGTGAGGGATAGAGAGACGCTGGTCAGTGTACAGATATCCCCCTGAGAGTGACGGATGGGGAGACACTGGTCAGTGTACAGATATCCCCCTGAGAGTGAGGGATGGAGAGACGCTGGTCAGTATACAGACATCCCCCTGAAGGTGAGGGATGGAGAGACTCTGGTCAGTATACAGATATCCCCCTGAGAGTGAGGGATGGCGAGATGCTGGTCAGTGTACAGATATCCCACAGAGAGTGAGATATGTAGAGATGCTGGTCAGTTTACAGATATCCCCCTGAGAGTGAGTGATGGAGAGACGCAGGTCAGTTTACAGATATCCCCCTGAGAGTGAGGGATAGAGTGACGCTGATCAGTGTACAGATATTCCCCTGAGAGTGAGGGATGAAGAGACGCTGGTCAGTGCACAGATATCCCCCTGAGTGTGAGGGATGGAGAGACACTGGTCAGTGTACAGATATCCCTCTGAGAGTGAGTGATGGAGAGACGCAGGTCAGTGTACAGATATCCCCCTGAGAGTGAGGGATAGAGAGACGCTGATCAGTGTACAGATATCCCCCTGAGAGTGAGGGATGAAGAGACGCTGGTCAGTGCACAGATATCCCCCTGAGTGAGGGATGGAGAGACGCTGGTCAGTGTACAGATATCCCCCTGAGAGTGAAGGATGGGGAGACACTGGTCAGTGTACAGATATCCCCCTGAGAGTGAGGGATAGAGAGACGCTAGTCAGTGTATAGATATCCCCCTGAGAGTGAGTGATGGAGAGACACTAGTCAATCAACAGATATTCCCCTGCGAGTTTGGGATAGACAGACGCTGGTCAGTGTACAGATATCCCGCTGAGAGTGAGGGATGGGGAGACACTGGTCAGTGTACAGATATCCTACTGAGAGTGAGCGATGAGAGACGCTAGTCAGTGTATAGATATCCCCCTGAGAGTGAGTGATGGAGAGACACTAGTCAATCTACAGATATTCCCCTGCGAGTGAGGGATAGAGAGACGCTGGTCAGTGGACAGATATCCCCCTGAGAGTGACGGATGGGGAGACACTGGTCAGTGTACAGATATCCCCCTGAGAGTGAGGGATGGAGAGACGCTGGTCAGTATACAGATATCCCCCTGAAGGTGAGGGATGGAGAGACTCTGGTCAGTATACAGATATCCCCCTGAGAGTGAGGGATGGCGAGATCTGGTCAGTGTACAGATATCCCACAGAGAGTGAGATATGTAGAGATGCTGGTCAGTTTACAGATATCCCCCTGAGAGTGAGTGATGGAGAGACGCAGGTCAGTGTACAGATATCCCCCTGAGAGTGAGGGATAGAGTGACGCTGATCAGTGTACAGATATCCCCCTGAGAGTGAGGGATGAAGAGACGCTGGTCAGTGCACAGATATCCCCCTGAGTGTGAGGGATGGAGAGACACTGGTCAGTGTACAGATATCCCCCTGAGAGTGAGTGATGGAGAGACGCAGGTCAGTGTACAGATATCCCCCTGAGAGTGAGGGATAGAGAGACGCTGATCAGTGTACAGATATCCCCCTGAGAGTGAGGGATGAAGAGACGCTGGTCAGTGCACAGATATCCCCCTGAGTGAGGGATGGAGAGACGCTGGTCAGTGTACAGATATCCCCCTGAGAGTGAGGGATAGAGAGACGCTAGTCAGTGAAAAGATATCCCCCTGAGAGTGAGTGATGGAGAGACACTAGTCAGTGTACAGATATCCCCCTGAGAGTGAGGGATGGGGAGACGCTGGTCAGTATACAGATATCCCCCTGAGTGAGGGATGGAGAGACGCTGGTCAGTATACAGATATCCCCCTGAGAGTGAAGGATGGGGAGACACTGGTCAGTGTACAGATATCCCCCTGAGAGTGAGGGATAGAGAGACGCTAGTCAGTGTACAGATATCCCCCTGAGAGTGAGTGATGGAGAGACACTAGTCAGTGTACAGATATCCCCCTGAGAGTGAGGGATGGGGAGACGCTGGTCAGTGTACAGATATCCCCCTGAGAGTGAGGGATGGAGAGACGCTGGTCAGTATACAGATATTCCCCTGAAGGTGAGGGATGGAGAGACTCTGGTTAGTATACAGATATCCCCCTGAGAGTGAGGGATGGTCAGATGCTGGTCAGTGTACAGATATCGCACTGAGAGTGAGGTATGTAGAGACGCTGGTCAGTGTACAGATATCCCCCTGAGAGTGAGTGATGGAGAGACGCTGGTCAGTGTACAGATATCCCCCTGAGAGTGAGGGATAGAGAGATGCTGGTCAGTGTACAGATATCCCCCTGAGAGTGAGGGATGGAGAGACGCTGGTCAGTGCACAGATATCCCCCTGAGTGTAAGGGATGGAGAGGCACTGGTCATTGTACATATATCCCCCTGAGAGTGAGGGAAGGAGAGACGCTGGTCAGTGTACAGATATCCCCCTGAGAGTGAGATATGGCGAGATGCTGGTCAGTGTACAGATATCCCACTGAGAGTGAGTGATGGAGAGACGCAGGTCAGTGTACAGATATCCCCCTGAGAGTGAGGGATGGGGAGACACTGGTCAGTGTACAGATATCCCCCTGAGAGTGATGGATGGAGAGACGCTGGTCAGTATACAGATATCCCCCTGAAGGTGTGGGATGGAGAGACTCTGGTCAGTATACAGATATCCCCCTGAGAGTGAGGGATGGCGAGATGCTGGTCAGTGTACAGATATCGCACAGAGAGTGAGATATGTAGAGATGCTGGTCAGTGTACAGATATCCCCCTGAGAGTGAGTGATGGAGAGACGCAGGTCAGTGTACAGATATCCCCCTGAGAGTGAGGGATAGAGAGACGCTGATCAGTCTACAGATATCCCCCTGAGAGTGAGGGATGAAGAGACGCTGGTCAGTGCACAGATATCCCCCTGAGTGTGAGGGATGGAGAGACACTGGTCATTGTACATATATCCCCCTGAGAGTGAGGGATGGAGAGACGCTGGTCAGTGTACAGATATCCCCCTGAGTGTGAGGGATGGCGAGATGCTGGTCAGTGTACAGATATCCCACTGAGAGTGAGGTATGTAGAGACGCTGGTCAGTGTACATATATCCCCCAGAGAGTGAGGGATGGAGAGACGCTGGTCAGTGCACAAATATCCTCCTGAGATTAAGGGATGGAGAGACACTGGTCAGTGTACAGATATCCCCCTGAGAATGAGAGATGGAGAGACGCTGGTCAGTGTACAGATGTCCCCCTGAATGAGGGATGGAGAGATGCTTGTCAGTGTACAGATATCTCCCTGAGAGTGAGGGATGGCAAGATGCTTGTCAGTGAACAGATATCCCCCTGAGAGTGAGGGATGGAGAGACGCTGGTCAGTGTACAGATATCCCCCTGAGTGAGGGATGGATAGAAGCTGGTCTGTGTACAGATATCCCCCAGAGAGTTAGGGATGGAGAGACGCTGGTCAGTGTACAGATATCCCCCTGAGAGTGAGGGATGTGGAGACACTGGTCAGTGTACAGATATCCCCATGAGAGTGAGGGATGGGGAGACACTGGTCAGTGTAGAAATATCCCCCTGAGAGTGAGGAATGGGAAGATACTGGTCAGTGTACAGATATCCCCCTGAGTGTGAGGGATTGAGAGATGCTGGTCAGTGTACAGATATCCCCCTGAGAGTGAGGGATGGAGATACGCTGGTCAGTGCACAGATATCCCCATGAGAGCGAGGGATGGAGAGACACTGGTCAGTGTACAGATATCCCCTGAGAGTGAGGGATAGGAAGATGCTGGTCAGTGTACAGATATCCCCCTGAGCGTGAGGGATACGGAGACTCTGGTCAGTGTACAGATATTCCCCTGAGAGTGAGGGATGGAGAGACGCTGGTCAGAGCACAGATATCCCCCTGAGAGTGAGGGATGGAGAGACACTGGTCAGTGTTCAGATATCAGCCTAAGAGTGAGTGATGGGGAGACACTGGTCAGTGTACAGATATCCCCCTGAGAGTGAGGGATGGGAAGATTCTGGTCAGTGTACAGATATCCCCCTGAGAGTGAGGTATGGAGAGACGCTGGTCAGTGTACAGATATGCACCTGAGAGTGAGGAATGGAGAGACGCTGGTCAGTGTACAGATATCCCCCTGAGAGTGAGGGATGGAGAAATGCTGGTCAGTGTACAGATATCCCACTGAGAGTGAGGGATTAGAGATGCTGGTCAGTGTACAGATATCCCCCTGAGAGTGAAGGATGAGTAGACACTGATCAGTGTACAGATATCCCCCTGAGAGTGAGGGATAGAGAGACGCTAGTCAGTGTATAGATATCCCCCTGAGAGTGAGTGATGGAGAGACACTAGTCAATCAACAGATATTCCCCTGCGAGTGAGGGATAGAGAGACGCTGGTCAGTGTACAGATATCCCGCTGAGAGTGAGGGATGGGGAGACACTGGTCAGTGTACAGATATCCCACTGAGAGTGAGGGATGAGAGATGCTGGTCAGTGTACAGATATCCCCCTGAGAGTGAAGGATGAGTAGACACTGATCAGTGCACAGATATCCCCCTGAGAGTGAGGGATAGAGAGACGCTAGTCAGTGTATAGATATCCCCCTGAGAGTGAGTGATGGAGAGACACTAGACAATCTACAGATATTCCACTGCGAGTGAGGGATAGAGAGACGCTGGTCAGTGTACAGATATCCCCCTGAGAGTGACGGATGGGGAGACACTGGTCAGTGTACAGATATCCCCCTGAGAGTGAGGGATGGAGAGACGCTGGTCAGTATACAGATATCCCCCTGAAGGTGAGGGATGGAGAGACTCTGGTCAGTATACAGATATCCCCCTGAGAGTGAGGGATGGCGAGATGCTGGTCAGTGTACAGATATCCCACAGAGAGTGAAATATGTAGAGATGCTGGTCAGTTTACAGATATCCCCCTGAGAGTGAGTGATGGAGAGACGCAGGTCGTGTACAGATATCCCCCTGAGAGTGAGGGATAGAGTGACGCTGATCAGTGTACAGATATCCCCCTGAGAGTGAGGGATGAAGAGACGCTGGTCAGTGCACAGATATCCCCCTGAGTGTGAGGGATGGAGAGACACTGGTCAGTGTACAGATATCCCCCTGAGAGTGAGGGATGGGGAGACGCTGGTCAGTGTACAGATATCCCCCTGAGAGTGAGGGATGGAGAGACGCTGGTCAGTATACAGATATCCCCCTGAAGGTGAGGGATGGAGAGACTCTGGTTAGTATACAGATATCCCCCTGAGAGTGAGGGATGGTCAGATGCTGGTCAGTGTACAGATATCGCACTGAGAGTGAGGTATGTAGAGACGCTGGTCAGTGTACAGATATCCCCCTGAGAGTGAGTGATGGAGAGACGCTGGTCAGTGTACAGATATCCCCCTGAGAGTGAGGGATAGAGAGATGCTGGTCAGTGTACAGATATCCCCCTGAGAGTGAGGGATGGAGAGACGCTGGTCAGTGCACAGATATCCCCCTGAGTGTAAGGGATGGAGAGGCACTGGTCATTGTACATATATCCCCCTGAGAGTGAAGGAAGGAGAGACGCTGGTCAGTGTACAGATATCCCCCTGAGAGTGAGGGATGGGAAGATTCTGGTCAGTTTACAGATATCCCTCTGAGAGTGAGGCATGGAAAGATGCTGGTCAGTTTACAGATATCCCACTGAGAGTTTGGTATTGAGAGACGCTAGTCAGTGTACAGATATCTCCCTGAGAGTGAGGGATGGGGAGACACTGGTCAGTATACCTATATCCCCCTGTGAGTGAGGGATGGGAAGATTCTGGTCAGTTTACAGTTATCCCCCTGATAAAGAGGGATGGAGAGACGCTGGTCATTTTACATATATCCCCCTGAGAGTGATGGATGGAGAGACGCTGGTGAGTGTACAGATATCCCCTGAGAATGAGGTATGGATAGACGCTGGTCAGTGTACAGATATTCCCCTGAGAGTGAGGGATGGAGAGACGCTGGTAAGTGTACAGAAACCGTTGAGAGTGAGGAATGGAGAGATGCTGGTCAGCGTACAGATATCCCACTGACAATATGGTATGGAGAGATGCTAGTCAGTGTACAGATATCCCCCTGAGAGTGAGGGATGGGAAGATTCTGGTCAGTGTATAGATATCCCCCTGAGAGTGAGGTATGGAGAGACGCTGGTCAGTGTACAGATATACACCTGAGAGTGAGGAATGGAGAGATGCTGGTCAGTGTACACTTATCCCCCTGAGAGTGAGGGATGGAGAAATGCTGGTCAGTGTACAGATATCCCACTGAGAGTGAGGGATTAGAGATGCTGGTCAGTGTACAGATATCCCCCTGAGAGTGAAGGATGAGTAGACACTGATCAGTGTACAGATATCCCCCTGAGAGTGAGGGATAGAGAGACGCTAGTCAGTGTATAGATATCCCCCTGAGAGTGAGTGATGGAGAGACTCTAGTCAATCAACAGATATTCCCCTGCGAGTGAGGCATAGAGAGACGCTGGTCAGTGTACAGATATCCCGCTGAGAGTGAGGGATGGGGAGACACTGGTCAGTGTACAGATATCCCACTGAGAGTGAGGGATGAGAGATGCTGGTCAGTGTACAGATATCCCCCTGAGAGTGAGTGATGGAGAGACACTAGTCAATCTACAGATATTCCCCTGCGAGTGAGGGATAGAGAGACGCTGGTCAGTGTACAGATATCCCCCTGAGAGTGACGGATGGGGAGACACTGGTCAGTGTACAGATATCCCCCTGAGAGTGAGGGATGGAGAGACGCTGGTCAGTATACAGATATCCCCCTGAAGGTGAGGGATGGAGAGACTCTGGTCAGTATACAGATATCCCCCTGAGAGTGAGGGATGGCGAGATGCTGGTCAGTATACAGATATCCCACAGAGAGTGAGATATGTAGAGATGCTGGTCAGTTTACAGATATCCCCCTGAGAGTGAGTGATGGAGAGACGCAGGTCAGTGTACAGATATCCCCCTGAGAGTGAGGGATAGAGTGACGCTGATCAGTGTACAGATATCACCCTGAGAGTGAGGGATGGTGAGACACTGGTCAGTGTAGAAATATCCCCCTGAGAGTGAGGAATGGGAAGATGCTGGTCAGTGTACAGATATCCCCCTGAGTGAGGGACGGAGAGACGCTGGTCAGTGTACGGATATCCCCCTGAGAGTGAGGGATGGGGAGACACTGGTCAGTGTACAGATATCCCCCTGAGTGTGAGGGATGGAGAGATGCTTGTCAGTGTACAGATATCCCCCTGAGAGTGAGGGATGGAGATACGCTGGTCAGTGCACAGAAATCCCCATGAGAGCGAGGGATGGAGAGACGCTGGTCAGTGTACAGATATCCCCCTGAGAGTGAGGGATGGAGAAATGCTGGTCAGTGTACAGATATCCCCCTGAGAGTGAGGGATAGGAAGATGCTGGTCAGTGTACAGATATCCCCATGAGAGTGAGGAATGGAGAGACGCTGGTCAGTGTACAGATATCCCCCTGAGAGTGAGGGATGGAGAAATGCTGGTCAGTGTACAGATATCCCACTGAGAGTGAGGGATTAGAGATGCTGGTCAGTGTACAGATATCCCCCTGAGAGTGAAGGATGAGTAGACACTGATCAGTGTACAGATATCCCCCTGAGAGTGAGGGATAGAGAGACGCTAGTCAGTGTATAGATATCCCCCTGAGAGTGAGTGATGGAGAACACTAGTCAATCAACAGATATTCCCCTGCGAGTGAGGGATAGAGAGACGCTGGTCAGTGTACAGATATCCCGCTGAGAGTGAGGGATGGGGAGACACTGGTCAGTGTACAGATATCCCACTGAGAGTGAGGGATGAGAGTCGCTAGTCAGTGTATAGATATCCCCCTGAGAGTGAGTGATGGTGAGACACTAGTCAATCTACAGATATTCCCCTGCGAGTGAGGGATAGAGAGACGCTGGTCAGTGTACAGATATCCCCCTGAGAGTGAGGGATGGAGAGACGCTGGTCAGTCTACAGATATCCCCCTGAGAGTGAGGGATGGCGAGATGCTGGTCAGTGTACAGATATCGCACAGAGAGTGAGATATGTAGAGATGCTGGTCAGTGTACAGATATCCCCCTGAGAGTGAGTGATGGAGAGACGCAGGTCAGTGTACAGATATCCCCCTGAGAGTGAGGGATAGAGAGACGCTGATCAGTGTACAGATATCCCCCTGAGAGTGAGGGATGGGAAGATTCTGGTCAGTGTATAGATATCCCCCTGAGAGTGAGGTATGGAGAGACGCTGGTCAGTGTACAGATATACACCTGAGAGTGAGGAATGGAGAGATGCTGGTCAGTGTACACATATCCCCCTGAGAGTGAGGGATGGAGAAATGCTGGTCAGTGTACAGATATCCCACTGAGAGTGAGGGATTAGAGATGCTGGTCAGTGTACAGATATCCCCCTGAGAGTGAAGGATGAGTAGACACTGATCAGTGTACAGATATCCCCCTGAGAGTGAGGGATAGAGAGACGCTAGTCAGTGTATAGATATCCCCCTGAGAGTGAGTGATGGAGAGACTCTAGTCAATCAACAGATATTCCCCTGCGAGTGAGGGATAGAGAGACGCTGGTCAGTGTACAGATATCCCGCTGAGAGTGAGGGATGGGGAGACACTGGTCAGTGTACAGATATCCCACTGAGAGTGAGGGATGAGAGATGCTGGTCAGTGTACAGATATCCCCCTGAGAGTGAAGGATGAGTAGACACTGATCAGTGTACAGATATCCCCCTGAGAGTGAGGGATAGAGAGACGCTAGTCAGTGTATAGATATCCCCCTGAGAGTGAGTGATGGAGAGACACTAGTCAATCTACAGATATTCCCCTGCGAGTGAGGGATAGAGAGACGCTGGTCAGTGTACAGATATCCCCCTGAGAGTGACGGATGGGGAGACACTGGTCAGTGTACAGATATCCCCCTGAGAGTGAGGGATGGAGAGACGCTGGTCAGTATACAGATATCCCCCTGAAGGTGAGGGATGGAGAGACTCTGGTCAGTATACAGATATCCCCCTGAGAGTGAGGGATGGCGAGATGCTGGTCAGTGTACAGATATCCCACAGAGAGTGAGATATGTAGAGATGCTGGTCAGTTTACAGATATCCCCCTGAGAGTGAGTGATGGAGAGACGCAGGTCAGTGTACAGATATCCCCCTGAGAGTGAGGGATAGAGAGACGCTGATCAGTGTACAGATATCCCCCTGAGAGTGAGGGATGAAGAGACGCTGGTCAGTGCACAGATATCCCCCTGAGTGAGGGATGGAGAGACGCTGGTCAGTGTACAGATATCCCCCTGAGAGTGAAGGATGGGGAGACACTGGTCAGTGTACAGATATCCCCCTGAGAGTGAGGGATAGAGAGACGCTAGTCAGTGTATAGATATCCCCCTGAGAGTGAGTGATGGAGAGACACTAGTCAATCAACAGATATTCCCCTGCGAGTTTGGGATAGACAGACGCTGGTCAGTGTACAGATATCCCGCTGAGAGTGAGGGATGGGGTGACACTGGTCAGTGTACAGATATCCTACTGAGAGTGAGGGATGAGAGAAGCTAGTCAGTGTATAGATATCCCCCTGAGAGTGAGTGATGGAGAGACACTAGTCAATCTACAGATATTCCCCTGCGAGTGAGGGATAGAGAGACGCTGGTCAGTGGTCAGATATCCCCCTGAGAGTGACGGATGGGGAGACACTGGTCAGTGTACAGATATCCCCCTGAGAGTGAGGGATGGAGAGACGCTGGTCAGTATACAGATATCCCCCTGAAGGTGAGGGATGGAGAGACTCTGGTCAGTATACAGATATCCCCCTGAGAGTGAGGGATGGCGAGATCTGGTCAGTGTACAGATATCCCACAGAGAGTGAGATATGTAGAGATGCTGGTCAGTTTACAGATATCCCCCTGAGAGTGAGTGATGGAGAGACGCAGGTCAGTGTACAGATATCCCCCTGAGAGTGAGGGATAGAGTGACGCTGATCAGTGTACAGATATCCCCCTGAGAGTGAGGGATGAAGAGACGCTGGTCAGTGCACAGATATCCCCCTGAGTGTGAGGGATGGAGAGACACTGGTCAGTGTACAGATATCCCCCTGAGAGTGAGTGATGGAGAGACGCAGGTCAGTGTACAGATATCCCCCTGAGAGTGAGGGATAGAGAGACGCTGATCAGTGTACAGATATCCCCCTGAGAGTGAGGGATGAAGAGACGCTGGTCAGTGCACAGATATCCCCCTGAGTGAGGGATGGAGAGACGCTGGTCAGTGTACAGATATCCCCCTGAGAGTGAAGGAGGGGGAGACACTGGTCAGTGTACAGATATCCCCCTGAGAGTGAGGGATAGAGAGACGCTAGTCAGTGAAAAGATATCCCCCTGAGAGTGAGTGATGGAGAGACACTAGTCAGTGTACAGATATCCCCCTGAGAGTGAGGGATGGGGAGACGCTGGTCAGTGTACAGATATCCCCCTGAGAGTGAGGGATGGAGAGACGCTGGTCAGTATACAGATATCCCCCTGAAGGTGAGGGATGGAGAGACTCTGGTTAGTATACAGATATCCCCCTGAGAGTGATGGATGGTCAGATGCTGGTCAGTGTACAGATATCGCACTGAGAGTGAGGTATGTAGAGACGCTGGTCAGTGTACAGATATCCCCCTGAGAGTGAGTGATGGAGAGACGCTGGTCAGTGTACAGATATCCCCCTGAGAGTGAGGGATAGAGAGATGCTGGTCAGTGTACAGATATCCCCCTGAGAGTGAGGGATGGAGAGACGCTGGTCAGTGCACAGATATCCCCCTGAGTGTAAGGGATGGAGAGGCACTGGTCATTGTACATATATCCCCCTGAGAGTGAGGGAAGGAGAGACGCTGGTCAGTGTACAGATATCCCCCTGAGAGTGAGATATGGCGAGATGCTGGTCAGTGTACAGATATCCCACTGAGAGTGAGTGATGGAGAGACGCAGGTCAGTGTACAGATATCCCCCTGAGAGTGAGGGATGGGGAGACACTGGTCAGTGTACAGATATCCCCCTGAGAGTGAGGGATGGAGAGACGCTGGTCAGTATACAGATATCCCCCTGAGAGTGAGGGATGGCGAGATGCTGGTCAGTGTACAGATATCGCACAGAGAGTGAGATATGTAGAGATGCTGGTCAGTGTACAGATATCCCCCTGAGAGTGAGTGATGGAGAGACGCAGGTCAGTGTACAGATATCCCCCTGAGAGTGAGGGACAGAGAGACGCTGATCAGTGTACTGATATCCCCCTGAGTGTGAGGGATGGAGAGACTCTGGTCATTGTACATATATCCCCCTGAGAGTGAGGGATGGAGAGACGCTGGTCAGTGTACAGATATCCCCCTGAGTGTGAGGGATGGCGAGATGCTGGTCAGTGTACAGATATCCCACAGAGAGTGAGATATGTAGAGATGCTGGTCAGTGTACAGATATCCCCCTGAGAGTGAGTGATGGAGAGACGCAGGTCAGTGTACAGATATCCCCCTGAGAGTGAGGGATGGGGAGACACTGGTCAGTGTACAGATATCCCCCTGAGAGTGAGGGATGGAGAGACGCTGGTCAGTATACAGATATCCCCCTGAAGGTGAGGGATGGAGAGACTCTGGTCAGTATACAGATATCCCCCTGAGAGTGAGGGATGGCGAGATGCTGGTCAGTGTACAGATATCGCACAGACAGTGAGATATGTAGAGATGCTGGTCAGTGTACAGATATCCCCCTGAGAGTGAGTGATGGAGAGACGCAGGTCAGTGTACAGATATCCCCCTGAGAGTGAGGGATAGAGAGACGCTGATCAGTGTACAGATATCCCCCTGAGAGTGAGGGATGAAGAGACGCTGGTCAGTGCACAGATATCCCCCTGAGTGTGAGGGATGGAGAGACACTGGTCATTGTACATATATCCCCCTGAGAGTGAGGGATGGAGAGACGCTGGTCAGTGTACAGATATCCCCCTGAGTGTGAGGGATGGCGAGATGCTGGTCAGTGTACAGATATCCCACTGAGAGTGAGGTATGTAGAGACGCTGGTCAGTGTACATATATCCCCCAGAGAGTGAGGGATGGAGAGACGCTGGTCAGTGCACAAATATCCTCCTGAGATTGAGGGATGGAGAGACACTGGTCAGTGCACAAATATCCTCCTGAGATTGAGGGATGGAGAGACACTGGTCAGTGTACAGATATCCCCCTGAGAATGAGAGATGGAGAGACGCTGGTCAGTGTACAGATATCCCCCTGAGTGAGGGATGGAGAGACGCTGGTCAGTGTACAGATATGTCCCTGAGAGTGAGGGATGGCAAGATGCTTGTCAGTGAACAGATATCCCCCTGAGAGTGAGGGATGGAGAGACGCTGGTCAGTGTACAGATATCCCCCTGAGTGAGGGATGGATAGACGCTGGTCTGTGTACAGATATCCCCCTGAGAGTGAGGGATGGAGAGACGCTGGTCAGTGTACAGATATCCCCCTGAGTGAGGGATGGAGAGACGCTGGTCAGTGTACAGATATCTCCCTGAGAGTGAGGGATGGCAAGATGCTTGTCAGTGAACAGATATCCCCCTGAGAGTGAGGGATGGAGAGACGCTGGTCAGTGTACAGATATCCCCCTGAGAGTGAGGAATGGGAAGATGCTGGTCAGTGTACAGATATCCCCCTGAGTGAGGGACGGAGAGACGCTGGTCAGTGTACGGATATCCCCCTGAGAGTGAGGGATGGGGAGACACTGGTCAGTGTACAGATATCCCCCTGAGTGTGAGGGATGGAGAGATGCTTGTCAGTGTACAGATATCCCCCTGAGAGTGAGGGATGGAGATACGCTGGTCAGTGCACAGAAATCCCCATGAGAGCGAGGGATGGAGAGACACTGGTCAGTGTACAGATATCCCCTGAGAGTGAGGGATAGGAAGATGCTGGTCAGTGTACAGATATCCTCCTGAGAGTGAGGGATACGGAGACTCTGGTCAGTGTACGGATATTCCCCTGAGAGTGAGGGATGGAGAGACGCTGGTCAGAGCACAGATATCCCCCTGAGAGTGAGGGATGGAGAGACACTGATCAGTGTTCAGATATCAGCCTAAGAGTGAGTGATGGGGAGACACTGGTCAGTGTACAGATATCCCCCTGAGAGTGAGGGATGGGAAGATTCTGGTCAGTGTACAGATATCCCCCTGAGAGTGAGGTATGGAGAGACGCTGGTCAGTCTACAGATATACACCTGAGAGTGAGGAATGGAGAGACGCTGGTCAGTGTACAGATATCCCCCTGAGAGTGAGTGATGGAGAAATGCTGGTCAGTGTACAGATATCCCACTGAGAGTGAGGGATTAGAGATGCTGGTCAGTGTACAGATATCCGCCTGAGAGTGAAGGATGAGTAGACACTGATCAGTGTACAGATATCCCCCTGAGAGTGAGGGATAGAGAGACGCTAGTCAGTGTATAGATATCCCCCTGAGAGTGAGTGATGGAGAGACACTAGTCAATCAACAGATATCCCCCTGCGAGTGAGGGATGGAGGGACGCTGGTCAGTGTACAGATATCCCCCTGAGTGAGGGATGGATAGACGCTGGTCTGTGTACAGATATCCCCCAGAGAGTGAGGGATGGAGAGACGCTGGTCAGTGTACAGATATCCCCCTGAGAGTGAGGGATGTGGAGACACTGGTCAGTGTACAGATATCCCCCTGAGAGTGAGGGATGGGGAGACACTGGTCAGTGTAGAAATATCCCCCTGAGAGTGAGGAATGGGAAGATACTGGTCAGTGTACAGATATCCCCCTGAGTGAGGGACGGAGAGACGCTGGTCAGTGTACGGATATCCCCCTGAGAGTGAGGGATGGGGAGACACTGGTCAGTGTACAGATATCCCCCTGAGTGTGAGGGATGGAGAGATGCTGGTCAGTGTACAGATATCCCCCTGAGAGTGAGGGATGGAGATACGCTGGTCAGTGCACAGATATCCCCATGAGAGCGAGGGATGGAGAGACACTGGTCAGTGTACAGATATCCCCTGAGAGTGAGGGATAGGAAGATGCTGGTCAGTGTACAGATATCCCCCTGAGAGTGAGGGATACGGAGACTCTGGTCAGTGTACAGATATTCCCCTGAGAGTGAGGGATGGAGAGACGCTGGTCAGAGCACAGATATCCCCCTGAGAGTGAGGGATGGAGAGACACTGGTCAGTGTATAGATATCCCCCTGAGAGTGAGTGATGGAGAGACTCTAGTCAATCAACAGATATTCCCCTGCGAGTGAGGGATAGAGAGACGCTGGTCAGTGTACAGATATCCCGCTGAGCGTGAGGGATGGGGAGACACTGGTCAGTGTACAGATATCCCACTGAGAGTGAGGGATGAGAGATGCTGGTCAGTGTACAGATATCCCCCTGAGAGTGAAGGATGAGTAGACACTGATCAGTGTACAGATATCCCCCTGAGAGTGAGGGATAGAGAGACGCTAGTCAGTGTATAGATATCCCCCTGAGAGTGAGTGATGGAGAGACACTAGTCAATCTACAGATATTCCCCTGCGAGTGAGGGATAGAGAGACGCTGGTCAGTGTACAGATATCCCCCTGAGAGTGACGGATGGGGAGACACTGGTCAGTGTACAGATATCCCCCTGAGAGTGAGGGATGGAGAGACGCTGGTCAGTATACAGATATCCCCCTGAAGGTGAGGGATGGAGAGACTCTGGTCAGTATACAGATATCCCCCTGAGAGTGAGGGATGGCGAGATGCTGGTCAGTGTACAGATATCCCACAGAGAGTGAGATATGTAGAGATGCTGGTCAGTTTACAGATATCCCCCTGAGAGTGAGTGATGGAGAGACGCAGGTCAGTGTACAGATATCCCCCTGAGAGTGAGGGATAGAGTGACGCTGATCAGTGTACAGATATCCCCCTGAGAGTGAGGGATGAAGAGACGCTGGTCAGTGCACAGATATCCCCCTGAGTGTGAGGGATGGAGAGACACTGGTCAGTGTACAGATATCCCTCTGAGAGTGAGTGATGGAGAGACGCAGGTCAGTGTACAGATATCCCCCTGAGAGTGAGGGATAGAGAGACGCTGATCAGTGTACAGATATCCCCCTGAGAGTGAGGGATGAAGAGACGCTGGTCAGTGCACAGATATTCTCCTGAGTGAGGGATGGAGAGACGCTGGTCAGTGTACAGATATCCCCCTGAGAGTGAAGGATGGGGAGACACTGGTCAGTGTACAGATATCACCCTGAGAGTGAGGGATAGAGAGACGCTAGTCAGTGTATAGATATCCCCCTGAGAGTGAGTGATGGAGAGACACTAGTCAATCAACAGATATTCCCCTGCGAGTGAGGGATAGACAGACGCTGGTCAGTGTACAGATATCCCGCTGAGAGTGAGGGATGGGGAGACACTGGTCAGTGTACAGATATCCTACTGAGAGTGAGGGATGAGAGACGCTAGTCAGTGTATAGATATCCCCCTGAGAGTGAGTGATGGAGAGACACTAGTCAATCTACAGATATTCCCCTGCGAGTGAGGGATAGAGAGACGCTGGTCAGTGTACAGATATCCCCCTGAGAGTGACGGATGGGGAGACACTGGTCAGTGTACAGATATCCCCCTGAGAGTGAGGGATGGAGAGACGCTGCTCAGTATACAGATATCCCCCTGAAGGTGAGGGATGGAGAGACTCTGGTCAGTATACAGATATCCCCCTGAGAGTGAGGGATGGCGAGATGCTGGTCAGTGTACAGATATCCCACAGAGAGTGAGATATGTAGAGATGCTGGTCAGTTTACAGATATCCCCCTGAGAGTGAGTGATGGAGAGACGCAGGTCAGTGTACAGATATCCCCCTGAGAGTGAGGGTTAGAGTGACGCTGATCAGTGTACAGATATCCCCCTGAGAGTGAGGGATGAAGAGACGCTGGTCAGTGCACAGATATCCCCCTGAGTGTGAGGGATGGAGAGACACTGGTCAGTGTACAGATATCCCCCTGAGAGTGAGTGATGGAGAGACGCAGGTCAGTGTACAGATATCCCCCTGAGAGTGAGGGATAGAGAGACGCTGATCAGTGTACAGATATCCCCCTGAGAGTGAGAGATGAAGAGACGCTGGTCAGTGCACAGATATCCCCCTGAGTGAGGGATGGAGAGACGCTGGTCAGTATACAGATATCCCCCTGAGAGTGAAGGATGGGGAGACACTGGTCAGTGTACAGATATCCCCCTGAGAGTGAGGGATAGAGAGACGCTAGTCAGTGTACAGATATCCCCCTGAGAGTGAGTGATGGAGAGACACTAGTCAGTGTACAGATATCCCCCTGAGAGTGAGGGATGGGGAGACGCTGGTCAGTGTACAGATATCCCCCTGAGAGTGAGGGATGGAGAGACGCTGGTCAGTATACAGATATCCCCCTGAAGGTGAGGGATGGAGAGACTCTGGTTAGTATACAGATATCCCCCTGAGAGTGAGGGATGGTCAGATGCTGGTCAGTGTACAGATATCGCACTGAGAGTGAGGTATGTAGAGACGCTGGTCAGTGTACAGATATCCCCCTGAGAGTGAGTGATGGAGAGACGCTGGTCAGTGTACAGATATCCCCCTGAGAGTGAGGGATAGAGAGATGCTGGTCAGTGTACAGATATCCCCCTGAGAGTGAGGGATGGAGAGACGCTGGTCAGTGCACAGATATCCCCCTGAGTGTAAGGGATGGAGAGGCACTGGTCATTGTACATATATCCCCCTGAGAGTGAGGGAAGGAGAGACGCTGGTCAGTGTACAGATATCCCCCTGAGAGTGAGATATGGCGAGATGCTGGTCAGTGTACAGATATCCCACTGAGAGTGAGTGATGGAGAGACGCAGGTCAGTGTACAGATATCCCCCTGAGAGTGAGGGATGGGGAGACACTGGTCAGTGTACAGATATCCCCCTGAGAGTGAGGGATGGAGAGACGCTGGTCAGTATACAGATATCCCCCTGAAGGTGTGGGATGGAGAGACTCTGGTCAGTATACAGATATCCCCCTGAGAGTGAGGGATGGCGAGATGCTGGTCAGTGTACAGATATCGCACAGAGAGTGAGATATGTAGAGATGCTGGTCAGTGTACAGATATCCCCCTGAGAGTGAGTGATGGAGAGACGCAGGTCAGTGCACAGATATCCCCCTGAGAGTGAGGGATAGAGAGACGCTGATCAGTCTACAGATATCCCCCTGAGAGTGAGGGATGAAGAGACGCTGGTCAGTGCACAGATATCCCCCTGAGTGTGAGGGATGGAGAGACACTGGTCATTGTACATATATCCCCCTGAGAGTGAGGGATGGAGAGACGCTGGTCAGTGTACAGATATCCCCCTGAGTGTGAGGGATGGCGAGATGCTGGTCAGTGTACAGATATCCCACTGAGAGTGAGGTATGTAGAGACGCTGGTCAGTGTACATATATCCCCCAGAGAGTGAGGGATGGAGAGACGCTGGTCAGTGCACAAATATCCTCCTGAGATTAAGGGATGGAGAACACAGGTCAGTGTACAGATATCCCCCTGAGAATGAGAGATGGAGAGACGCTGGTCAGTGTACAGATATCCCCCTGAATGAGGGATGGAGAGATGCTTGTCAGTGTACAGATATCTCCCTGAGAGTGAGGGATGGCAAGATGCTTGTCAGTGAACAGATATCCCCCTGAGAGTGAGGGATGGAGAGACGCTGGTCAGTGTACAGATATCCCCCTGAGTGAGGGATGGATAGAAGCTGGTCTGTGTACAGATATCCCCCAGAGAGTTAGGGATGGAGAGACGCTGGTCAGTGTACAGATATCCCCCTGAGAGTGAGGGATGTGGAGACACTGGTCAGTGTACAGATATCCCCATGAGAGTGAGGGATGGGGAGACACTGGTCAGTGTAGAAATATCCCCCTGAGAGTGAGGAATGGGAAGATACTGGTCAGTGTACAGATATCCCCCTGAGTGTGAGGGATTGAGAGATGCTGGTCAGTGTACAGATATCCCCCTGAGAGTGAGGGATGGAGATACGCTGGTCAGTGCACAGATATCCCCATGAGAGCGAGGGATGGAGAGACACTGGTCAGTGTACAGATATCCCCTGAGAGTGAGGGATAGGAAGATGCTGGTCAGTGTACAGATATCCCCCTGAGAGTGAGGGATACGGAGACTCTGGTCAGTGTACAGATATTCCCCTGAGAGTGAGGGATGGAGAGACGCTGGTCAGAGCACAGATATCCCCCTGAGAGTGAGGGATGGAGAGACACTGGTCAGTGTTCAGATATCAGCCTAAGAGTGAGTGATGGGGAGACACTGGTCAGTGTACAGATATCCCCCTGAGAGTGAGGGATGGGAAGATTCTGGTCAGTGTACAGATATCCCCCTGAGAGTGAGGTATGGAGAGACGCTGGTCAGTGTACAGATATGCACCTGAGAGTGAGGAATGGAGAGACGCTGGTCAGTGTACAGATATCCCCCTGAGAGTGAGGGATGGAGAAATGCTGGTCAGTGTACAGATATCCCACTGAGAGTGAGGGATTAGAGATGCTGGTCAGTGTACAGATATCCCCCTGAGAGTGAAGGATGAGTAGACACTGATCAGTGTACAGATATCCCCCTGAGAGTGAGGGATAGAGAGACGCTAGTCAGTGTACAGATATCCCCCTGAGAGTGAAGGATGAGTAGACACTGATCAGTGTACAGATATTCCCCTGCGAGTGAGGGATAGAGAGACGCTGGTCAGTGTACAGATATCCCGCTGAGAGTGAGGGATGGGGAGACACTGGTCAGTGTACAGATATCCCACTGAGAGTGAGGGATAGAGAGACGCTAGTCAGTGTATAGATATCCCCCTGAGAGTGAGTGATGGAGAGACACTAGTCAATCTACAGATATTCCACTGCGAGTGAGGGATAGAGAGACGCTGGTCAGTGTACAGATATCCCCCTGAGAGTGACGGATGGGGAGACACTGGTCAGTGTACAGATATCCCCCTGAGAGTGAGGGATGGAGAGACGCTGGTCAGTATACAGATATCCCCCTGAAGGTGAGGGATGGAGAGACTCTGGTCAGTATACAGATATCCCCCTGAGAGTGAGGGATGGCGAGATGCTGGTCAGTGTACAGATATCCCACAGAGAGTGAGATATGTAGAGATGCTGGTCAGTTTACAGATATCCCCCTGAGAGTGAGTGATGGAGAGACGCAGGTCAGTGTACAGATATCCCCCTGAGAGTGAGGGATAGAGTGACGCTGATCAGTGTACAGATATCCCCCTGAGAGTGAGGGATGAAGAGACGCTGGTCAGTGCACAGATATCCCCCTGAGTGTGAGGGATGGAGAGACACTGGTCAGTGTACAGATATCCCCCTGAGAGTGAGGGATGGGAAGATTCTGGTCAGTTTACAGATATCCCTCTGAGAGTGAGGCATGGAAAGATGCTGGTCAGTTTACAGATATCCCACTGAGAGTTTGGTATTGAGAGACGCTAGTCAGTGTACAGATATCTCCCTGAGAGTGAGGGATGGGGAGACACTGGTCAGTATACCTATATCCCCCTGTGAGTGAGGGATGGGAAGATTCTGGTCAGTTTACAGTTATCCCCCTGATAAAGAGGGATGGAGAGACGCTGGTCATTTTACATATATCCCCCTGAGAGTGATGGATGGAGAGACGCTGGTGAGTGTACAGATATCCCCTGAGAATGAGGTATGGATAGACGCTGGTCAGTGTACAGATATTCCCCTGAGAGTGAGGGATGGAGAGACGCTGGTAAGTGTACAGAAACCGTTGAGAGTGAGGAATGGAGAGATGCTGGTCAGCGTACAGATATCCCACTGACAATATGGTATGGAGAGATGCTAGTCAGTGTACAGATATCCCCCTGAGAGTGAGGGATGGAGAGACGCTGGTCAGTATACAGATATCCCCCTGAAGGTTAGGGATGGAGAGACTCTGGTCAGTATACAGATATCCCCCTGAGAGTGAGGGATGGCGAGATGCTGGTCAGTGTACAGATATCCCACAGAGACTGAGATATGTAGAGATGCTGGTCAGTGTACAGATATCCCCCTGAGAGTGAGTGATGGAGAGACGCAGGTCAGTGTACAGATATCCCCCTGAGAGTGAGGGATAGAGTGACGCTGATCAGTGTACAGATATCCCCCTGAGAGTGAGGGATGAAGAGGCGCTGGTCAGTGCACAGATATCCCCCTGAGTGTGAGGGATGGAGAGACACTGGTCAGTGTACAGATATCCCCCTGAGAGTGAGTGATGGAGAGACGCAGGTCAGTGTACAGATATCCCCCTGAGAGTGAGGGATAGAGAGACGCTGATCAGTGTACAGATATCCCCCTGAGAGTGAGGGATAGAGAGAAGCTGATCAGTGTACATATATCCCCCTGAGAGTGAGGGATGGAGAGACGCTGGTCAGTGTACAGATATCCCCCTGAGAGTGAGGGATAGAGAGACGCTGATCAGTGTACAGATATCCCCCTGAGTGTGAGGGATGGAGAGACGCTGGTCAGTGTACAGATATCCCCCTGAGAGTGAGGGATGGCGAGATGCTGGTCAGTGTACAGATATCCCACTGAGAGTGAGGTATGTAGACACACTGGTCAGTGTACATATATCCCCCAGAGAGTGAGGGATGGAGAGACGCTGGTCAGTGCACAAATATCCTCCTGAGATTGAGGGATGGAGAGACACTGGTCAGTGTACAGATATCCCCCTGAGAATGAGGGATGGAGAGACGCTGGTCAGTGTACAGATATCCCCCTGAGTGAGGGATGGAGAGACGCTGGTCAGTGTACAGATATCTCCCTGAGAGTGAGGGATGGCAAGATGCTTGTCAGTGACCAGAAATCCCCCTGAGAGTGAGGGATGGAGAGACGCTGGTCAGTGTACAGATATCCCCCTGAGTGAGGGATGGATAGACGCTGGTCTGTGTACAGATATCCCCCTGAGAGTGAGGGATGGAGAGACGCTGGTCAGTGTACAGATATCCACCTGAGAGTGAGTGATGGAGAGACACTAGTCAGACTACAGATATCCCCCTGAGAGTGATGGATAGAGAGACACTGGTCAGTGTACAGATATCCCCCTGAGAGTGAGGGATGGAGAGATGCAGGTCAGTGTACAGCTATCCCACTCAGAGTGACGGATGGAGAGACGCTGGTCAGTGTACAGATATCCCCCTGAGAGTGAGGGATGGAGAGATGCTGGTCAGTGTACAGATATCCCCCTGAGAGTGAGGGATGGGGAGACACTGGTCAGTGTACAGATATCCCCCTGAGAGTGAGGGATGGGAAGATTCTGGTCAGTTTATAGTTATCCCCCTGAGAATGAGGGATGGAGAGACGCTGGTCAGTTTACAGGTATCCCCCTGAGAGTGAGGTATGGAGAGACGCTGGTCAATGTACAGATATTCCCCTGAGAGTGAGGGATGGAGAGACGCTGGTAAGTGTACAGATACCCCCTGAGAGTGAGGGATGGAGAGATGTTGGTCAGTGTACAGATATCCCACTGAGAGTATGGTATGGAGAGATGCTAGTCAGTGTACAGATATCCCGTTGAGAGTGACGGATGGGGAGACCTGGTCAGTGTACACATATCCCCCTGAGAGTGAGGGATGGGAAAATTCTAGTCAGTGTACAGATATTCCCCCTGAGAATGAGGGATGGATAAACGCTGGCCAGTGTACAGATATCCCCCTGTGAGTGAGGTATGGAGAAACGCTTGTTAGTGTACAGATATCCCCCTGAGAGTGAGGGATGGAGAGACACTGGACAGTGTACAGATATCCCCCTGAGAGTGAGGGATGGAGAGACGCTGGTCAGTGTGCAGATATCTCCCTGAGAGTGAGGGATGGAGAAATGCTGGTCAGTGTACAGATATCCCCCTGAGAGTGAGGGATGGAGAGACGTTGGTCAGTGTACAGATATCCCCCTGAGAGTGAGATATGGCGAGATGCTGGTCAGTGTACAGATATCCCACTGAGAGTGAGGTATGTAGAGACGCTGGTCAGTGTACGTATATCCCCCTCAGAGTGAGGGATGGAGAGACGCTGGTCAGTGCACAAATATCCTCCTGAGAGTGAGGGATTGAGAGACACTGGTCAGTGTACAGATATCCCCCTGAGAGTGAGGGATGGAGAGACGCTGGTGTGTGTACAGATATCCCCCTGAGAGTGAGGGATAGAGAGACGCTGATCAGTGTACAGATATCCCCCTGAGTGTGAGGGATGGAGAGACACTGGTCATTGTACATATATCCCCCTGAGAGTGAGGGATGGAGAGACGCTGGTCAGTGTACAGATATCCCCCTGAGAGTGAGGGATGGCGAGATGCTGGTCAGTGTACAGATATCCCACTGAGAGTGCGGTATGTAGAGACGCTGGTCAGTGTACGTATATCCCCCTCAGAGTGAGGGATGGAGAGACGCTGGTCAGTGCACAAATATCCTCCTGAGAGTGAGGGATTGAGAGACGCTGGTCAGTGCACAAATATCCTCCTGAGAGTGAGGGATTGAGAGACACTGGTCAGTGTACAGATATCCCCCTGAGAGTGAGGGATGGGAAGATTCTGGTCAGTGTACAGATATCCCTCTGAGAGTGAGGCATGGAGAGATGCTGGTCAGTTTACAGATATCCCACTGAGAGTTTGGTATTGAGAGACGCTAGTCAGTGTACAGATATCTCCCTGAGAGTGAGGGATGGGGAGACACTGGTCAGTGTACAGATATCCCCCTGTGAGTGATGGATGGGAAGATTCTGGTCAGTTTACAGTTATCCCCCTGATAAAGAGGGATGGAGAGACGCTGGTCAGTTTACAGATATCCCCCTGAGAGTGATGGATGGAGAGACGCTGGTGAGTGTACAGATATCCCCTGAGAATGAGGTATGGATAGACGCTGGTCAGTGTACAGATATTCCCCTGAGAGTGAGGGATGGAGAGACGCTGGTAAGTGTACAGATACCCCCTGAGAGTGAGGAATGGAGAGATGCTGGTCAGTGTACAGATATCCCACTGACAATATGGTATGGAGAGATGCTAGTCAGTGTACAGATATCCCCCTGAGAGTGAGGGATGGAGAGACGCTGGTAAGTTTACAGATACCCCCTGCGAGTGAGGGATGGAGAGATGCTGGTCAGTGTACGTATATCCCCCTGAGAGTGAGGGATGGAGAGACGCTGGTTAGTGTACAGATATCCACCTGAGACTGAGGGATGGAGAGACACTAGTCAGTGTACAGATATTCCCCTGAGAGTGAAAAATAAGAGACCCCAGTCAGTGTACAAATATCCCCCTGAGAGAGGGGGACAGAGAGACCCCAGTCAGTGTACAGATATCCCCCTGAGAGTGAGGGATGTGGAGACACTGGTCAGTGTACAGATATCCCCCTGAGAGTGAGGGATGGGCAGACACTGGTCAGTGTAGAAATATCCCCCTGAGAGTGAGGAATGGGAAGATGCTTGTCAGTGTACAGATATCCCCCTAAGTGAGGGACGGAGAGACGCTGGTCAGTGTACGGATATCCCCCTGAGAGTGAGGGATGGGGAGACACTGGTCAGTGTACAGATATCCCCCTGAGTGTGAGGGATGGAGAGATGCTGGTCAGTGTACAGATATCCCCCTGAGAGTGAGGGATGGAGATACGCTGGTCAGTGCACAGATATCCCCATGTGAGCGAGGGATGGAGAGACACTGGTCAGTGTACAGATATCCCCTGAGAGTGAGGGATAGGAAGATGCTGGTTAGTGTACAGATATCCCCCTGAGAGTGAGGGATACGGAGACTCTGGTCAGTGTACAGATATTCCCCTGAGAGTGAGGGATGGAGAGACGCTGGTCAGAGCAGAGATATCCCCCTGAGAGTGAGGGATGGAGAGACACTGGTCAGTGTTCAGATATCAGCCTAAGAGTGAGTGATGGGGAGACACTGGTCAGTGTACAGATATCCCCCTGAGAGTGAGGGATGGGAAGATTCTGGTCAGTGTACAGATATCCCCCTGAGAGTGAGGTATGGAGAGATGCTGGTCAGTGTACAGATATACACCTGAGAGTGAGGAATGGAGAGACGCTGGTCAGTGTACAGATATCCCCCTGAGAGTGAGGGATGGAGAAATGCTGGTCAGTGTACAGATATCCCACTGAGAGTGAGGGATGAGAGATGCTGGTCAGTGTACAGATATCCCCCTGAGAGTGAGGGATAGAGAGACGCTAGTCAGTGTATAGATATCCCCCTGAGAGTGAGTGTTGGAGAGACACTAGTCAATCTACAGATATTCCCCTGCGAGTGAGGGATAGAGAGACGCAGGTCAGTGTACAGATATCCCCCTGAGAGTGAGGGATGGGGAGACACTGGTCAGTGTACAGATATTCCCCTGAGAGTGAGGGATGGAGATACGCTGGTCAGTGCACAGAAATCCCCATGAGAGCGAGGGATGGAGAGACACTGGTCAGTGTACAGATATCCCCTGAGAGTGAGGGATAGGAAGATGCTGGTCAGTGTACAGATATCCCCCTGAGAGTGAGGGATACGGAGACTCTGGTCAGTGTACGGATATTCCCCTGAGAGTGAGGGATGGAGAGACGCTGGTCAGAGCACAGATATCCCCCTGAGAGTGAGGGATGGAGAGACACTGATCAGTGTTCAGATATCAGCCTAAGAGTGAGTGATGGGGAGACACTGGTCAGTGTACAGATATCCCCCTGAGAGTGAGGGATGGGAAGATTCTGGTCAGTGTACAGATATCCCCCTGAGAGTGAGGTATGGAGAGACGCTGGTCAGTCTACAGATATACAC
The DNA here is from genome assembly GCF_036971445.1 of Narcine bancroftii. Taxonomy (NCBI): domain Eukaryota; kingdom Metazoa; phylum Chordata; class Chondrichthyes; order Torpediniformes; family Narcinidae; genus Narcine; species Narcine bancroftii. The sequence continues at coordinate 70,680 of NW_027211911.1, forward strand.
CTGAGAGTGAGGAATGGAGAGACGCTGGTCAGTGTACAGATATCCCCCTGAGAGTGAGGGATGGAGAAATGCTGGTCAGTGTACAGATATCCCACTGAGAGTGAGGGATTAGAGATGCTGGTCAGTGTACAGATATCCCCCTGAGAGTGAAGGATGAGTAGACACTGATCAGTGTACATATATCCCCCTGAGAGTGAGGGATAGAGAGACGCTAGTCAGTGTATAGATATCCCCCTGAGAGTGAGTGATGGAGAGACACTAGTCAATCAACAGATATCCCCCTGCGAGTGAGGGATGGAGGGACGCTGGTCAGTGTACAGATATCCCCCTGAGTGAGGGATGGATAGACGCTGGTCTGTGTACAGATATCCCCCAGAGAGTGAGGGATGGAGAGACGCTGGTCAGTGTACAGATATCCCCCTGAGAGTGAGGGATGTGGAGACACTGGTCAGTGTACAGATATCCCCCTGAGAGTGAGGGATGGGGAGACACTGGTCAGTGTAGAAATATCCCCCTGAGAGTGAGGAATGGGAAGATACTGGTCAGTGTACAGATATCCCCCTGAGTGAGGGACGGAGAGACGCTGGTCAGTGTACGGATATCCCCCTGAGAGTGAGGGATGGGGAGACACTGGTCAGTGTACAGATATCCCCCTGAGTGTGAGGGATGGAGAGATGCTGGTCAGTGTACAGATATCCCCCTGAGAGTGAGGGATGGAGATACGCTGGTCAGTGCACAGATATCCCCATGAGAGCGAGGGATGGAGAGACACTGGTCAGTGTACAGATATCCCCTGAGAGTGAGGGATAGGAAGATGCTGGTCAGTGTACAGATATCCCCCTGAGAGTGAGGGATACGGAGACTCTGGTCAGTGTACAGATATTCCCCTGAGAGTGAGGGATGGAGAGACGCTGGTCAGAGCACAGATATCCCCCTGAGAGTGAGGGATGGAGAGACACTGGTCAGTGTATAGATATCCCCCTGAGAGTGAGTGATGGAGAGACTCTAGTCAATCAACAGATATTCCCCTGCGAGTGAGGGATAGAGAGACGCTGGTCAGTGTACAGATATCCCGCTGAGCGTGAGGGATGGGGAGACACTGGTCAGTGTACAGATATCCCACTGAGAGTGAGGGATGAGAGATGCTGGTCAGTGTACAGATATCCCCCTGAGAGTGAAGGATGAGTAGACACTGATCAGTGTACAGATATCCCCCTGAGAGTGAGGGATAGAGAGACGCTAGTCAGTGTATAGATATCCCCCTGAGAGTGAGTGATGGAGAGACACTAGTCAATCTACAGATATTCCCCTGCGAGTGAGGGATAGAGAGACGCTGGTCAGTGTACAGATATCCCCCTGAGAGTGACGGATGGGGAGACACTGGTCAGTGTACAGATATCCCCCTGAGAGTGAGGGATGGAGAGACGCTGGTCAGTATACAGATATCCCCCTGAAGGTGAGGGATGGAGAGACTCTGGTCAGTATACAGATATCCCCCTGAGAGTGAGGGATGGCGAGATGCTGGTCAGTGTACAGATATCCCACAGAGAGTGAGATATGTAGAGATGCTGGTCAGTTTACAGATATCCCCCTGAGAGTGAGTGATGGAGAGACGCAGGTCAGTGTACAGATATCCCCCTGAGAGTGAGGGATAGAGTGACGCTGATCAGTGTACAGATATCCCCCTGAGAGTGAGGGATGAAGAGACGCTGGTCAGTGCACAGATATCCCCCTGAGTGTGAGGGATGGAGAGACACTGGTCAGTGTACAGATATCCCCCTGAGAGTGAGTGATGGAGAGACGCAGGTCAGTGTACAGATATCCCCCTGAGAGTGAGGGATAGAGAGACGCTGATCAGTGTACAGATATCCCCCTGAGAGTGAGGGATGAAGAGAAGCTGGTCAGTGCACAGATATCCCCCTGAGTGAGGGATGGAGAGACGCTGGTCAGTATACAGATATCCCCCTGAGAGTGAAGGATGGGGAGACACTGGTCAGTGTACAGATATCCCCCTGAGAGTGACGGATAGAGAGACGCTAGTCAGTGTACAGATATCCCCCTGAGAGTGAGTGATGGAGAGACACTAGTCAGTGTACAGATATCCCCCTGAGAGTGAGGGATGGGGAGACGCTGGTCAGTGTACAGATATCCCCCTGAGAGTGAGGGATGGAGAGACGCTGGTCAGTATACAGATATCCCCCTGAAGGTGAGGGATGGAGAGACTCTGGTTAGTATACAGATATCCCCCTGAGAGTGAGGGATGGTCAGATGCTGGTCAGTGTACAGATATCGCACTGAGAGTGAGGTATGTAGAGACGCTGGTCAGTGTACAGATATCCCCCTGAGAGTGAGTGATGGAGAGACGCTGGTCAGTGTACAGATATCCCCCTGAGAGTGAGGGATAGAGAGATGCTGGTCAGTGTACAGATATCCCCCTGAGAGTGAGGGATGGAGAGACGCTGGTCAGTGCACAGATATCCCCCTGAGTGTAAGGGATGGAGAGGCACTGGTCATTGTACATATATCCCCCTGAGAGTGAGGGAAGGAGAGACGCTGGTCAGTGTACAGATATCCCCCTGAGAGTGAGATATGGCGAGATGCTGGTCAGTGTACAGATATCCCACTGAGAGTGAGTGATGGAGAGACGCAGGTCAGTGTACAGATATCCCCCTGAGAGTGAGGGATGGGGAGACACTGGTCAGTGTACAGATATCCCCCTGAGAGTGAGGGATGGAGAGACGCTGGTCAGTATACAGATATCCCCCTGAAGGTGTGGGATGGAGAGACTCTGGTCAGTATACAGATATCCCCCTGAGAGTGAGGGATGGCGAGATGCTGGTCAGTGTACAGATATCGCACAGAGAGTGAGGGATGGAGAGACTCTGGTCAATATACAGATATCCCCCTGAGAGTGAGGGATGGCGAGATGCTGGTCAGTGTACAGATATCGCACAGAATGTGAGATATGTAGAGATGCTGGTCAGTGTACAGATATCCCCCTGAGAGTGAGTGATGGAGAGACGCAGGTCAGTGTACAGATATCCCCCTGAGAGTGAGGGATAGAGAGACGCTGATCAGTCTACAGATATCACCCTGAGAGTGAGGGATGAAGAGACGCTGGTCAGTGCACAGATATCCCCCTGAGTGTGAGGGATGGAGAGACACTGGTCATTGTACATATATCCCCCTGAGAGTGAGGGATGGAGAGACGCTGGTCAGTGTACAGATATCCCCCTGAGTGTGAGGGATGGCGAGATGCTGGTCAGTGTACAGATATCCCACTGAGAGTGAGGTATGTAGAGACGCTGGTCAGTGTACATATATCCCCCAGAGAGTGAGGGATGGAGAGACGCTGGTCAGTGCACAAATATCCTCCTGAGATTAAGGGATGGAGAGACACTGGTCAGTGTACAGATATCCCCCTGAGAATGAGAGATGGAGAGACGCTGGTCAGTGTACAGATATCCCCCTGAATGAGGGATGGAGAGATGCTTGTCAGTGTACAGATATCTCCCTGAGAGTGAGGGATGGCAAGATGCTTGTCAGTGAACAGATATCCCCCTGAGAGTGAGGGATGGAGAGACGCTTGTCAGTGTACAGATATCCCCCTGAGTGAGGGATGGATAGAAGCTGGTCTGTGTACAGATATCCCCCAGAGAGTTAGGGATGGAGAGACGCTGGTCAGTGTACAGATATCCCCCTGAGAGTGAGGGATGTGGAGACACTGGTCAGTGTACAGATATCCCCATGAGAGTGAGGGATGGGGAGACACTGGTCAGTGTAGAAATATCCCCCTGAGAGTGAGGAATGGGAAGATACTGGTCAGTGTACAGATATCCCCCTGAGTGTGAGGGATTGAGAGATGCTGGTCAGTGTACAGATATCCCCCTGAGAGTGAGGGATGGAGATACGCTGGTCAGTGCACAGATATCCCCATGAGAGCGAGGGATGGAGAGACACTGGTCAGTGTACAGATATCCCCTGAGAGTGAGGGATAGGAAGATGCTGGTCAGTGTACAGATATCCCCCTGAGAGTGAGGGATACGGAGACTCTGGTCAGTGTACAGATATTCCCCTGAGAGTGAGGGATGGAGAGACGCTGGTCAGAGCACAGATATCCCCCTGAGAGTGAGGGATGGAGAGACACTGGTCAGTGTTCAGATATCAGCCTAAGAGTGAGTGATGGGGAGACACTGGTCAGTGTACAGATATCCCCCTGAGAGTGAGGGATGGGAAGATTCTGGTCAGTGTACAGATATCCCCCTGAGAGTGAGGTATGGAGAGACGCTGGTCAGTGTACAGATATGCACCTGAGAGTGAGGAATGGAGAGACGCTGGTCAGTGTACAGATATCCCCCTGAGAGTGAGGGATGGAGAAATGCTGGTCAGTGTACAGATATCCCACTGAGAGTGAGGGATTAGAGATGCTGGTCAGTGTACAGATATCCCCCTGAGAGTGAAGGATGAGTAGACACTGATCAGTGTACAGATATCCCCCTGAGAGTGAGGGATAGAGAGACGCTAGTCAGTGTATAGATATCCCCCTGAGAGTGAGGGATGGGGAGACACTGGTCAGTGTACAGATATCCCACTGAGAGTGAGGGATGGGGAGACACTGGTCAGTGTACAGATATCCCGCTGAGAGTGAGGGATGGGGAGACACTGGTCAGTGTACAGATATCCCACTGAGAGTGAGGGATGAGAGATGCTGGTCAGTGTACAGATATCCCCCTGAGAGTGAAGGATGAGTAGACACTGATCAGTGTACAGATATCCCCCTGAGAGTGAGGGATAGAGAGACGCTAGTCAGTGTATAGATATCCCCCTGAGAGTGAGGGATGGAGAGACGCTGGTCAGTATACAGATATCCCCCTGAAGGTGAGGGATGGAGAGACTCTGGTCAGTATACAGATATCCCCCTGAGAGTGAGGGATGGCGAGATGCTGGTCAGTGTACAGATATCCCACAGAAAGTGAGATATGTAGAGATGCTGGTCAGTTTACAGATATCCCCCTGAGAGTGAGTGATGGAGAGACGCAGGTCAGTGTACAGATATCCCCCTGAGAGTGAGGGATAGAGTGACGCTGATCAGTGTACAGATATCCCCCTGAGAGTGAGGGATGAAGAGACGCTGGTCAGTGCACAGATATCCCCCGAGTGTGAGGGATGGAGAGACACTGGTCAGTGTACAGATATCCCCCTGAGAGTGAGTGATGGAGAGACGCAGGTCAGTGTACAGATATCCCCCTGAGAGTGAGGGATAGAGAGACGCTGATCAGTGTACAGATATCCCACTGAGAGTGAGGGATGAAGAGACGCTGGTCAGTGCACAGATATCCCCCTGAGTGAGGGATGGAGAGACGCTGGTCAGTGTACAGATATCCCCCTGAGAGTGAAGGATGGGGAGACACTGGTCAGTATACAGATATCCCCCTGAGAGTGAGGGATAGAGAGACGCTAGTCAGTGTACAGATATCCCCCTGAGAGTGAGTGATGGAGAGACACTAGTCAGTGTACAGATATCCCCCTGAGAGTGAGGGATGGGGAGACGCTGGTCAGTGTACAGATATCCCCCTGAGAGTGAGGGATGGAGAGACGCTGGTCAGTATACAGATATCCCCCTGAAGGTGAGGGATGGAGAGACTCTGGTTAGTATACAGATATCCCCCTGAGAGTGAGGGATGGTCAGATGCTGGTCAGTGTACAGATATCGCACTGAGAGTGAGGTATGTAGAGACGCTGGTCAGTGTACAGATATCCCCCTGAGAGTGAGTGATGGAGAGACGCTGGTCAGTGTACAGATATCCCCCTGAGAGTGAGGGATAGAGAGATGCTGGTCAGTGTACAGATATCCCCCTGAGAGTGAGGGATGGAGAGACGCTGGTCAGTGCACAGATATTTCCCTGAGTGTAAGGGATGGAGAGGCACTGGTCATTGTACATATATCCCCCTGAGAGTGAAGGAAGGAGAGACGCTGGTCAGTGTACAGATATCCCCCTGAGAGTGAGGGATGGGAAGATTCTGGTCAGTTTACAGATATCCCTCTGAGAGTGAGGCACGGAAAGATGCTGGTCAGTTTACAGATATCCCACTGAGAGTTTGGTATTGAGAGACGCTAGTCAGTGTACAGATATCTCCCTGAGAGTGAGGGATGGGGAGACACTGGTCAGTATACCTATATCCCCCTGTGAGTGAGGGATGGGAAGATTCTGGTCAGTTTACAGTTATCCCCCTGATAAAGAGGGATGGAGAGACGCTGGTCATTTTACATATATCCCCCTGAGAGTGATGGATGGAGAGACGCTGGTGAGTGTACAGATATCCCCTGAGAATGAGGTATGGATAGACGCTGGTCAGTGTACAGATATTCCCCTGAGAGTGAGAGATGGAGAGACGCTGGTAAGTGTACAGAAACCGTTGAGAGTGAGGAATGGAGAGATGCTGGTCAGCGTACAGATATCCCACTGACAATATGGTATGGAGAGATGCTAGTCAGTGTACAGATATCCCCCTGAGAGTGAGGGACGGAGAGACGCTGGTAAGTGTACAGATACCCCCTGAGAGTGAGGGATGGAGAGATGCTGGTCAGTGTACGTATATCCCCCTGAGAGTGAGGGATGGAGAGACGCTGGTCAGTATACAGATATCCCCCTGAAGGTTAGGGATGGAGAGACTCTGGTCAGTATACAGATATCCCCCTGAGAGTGAGGGATGGCGAGATGCTGGTCAGTGTACAGATATCCCACAGAGAGTGAGATATGTAGAGATGCTGGTCAGTGTACAGATATCCCCCTGAGAGTGAGTGATGGAGAGACGCAGGTCAGTGTACAGATATCCCCCTGAGAGTGAGGGATGGGGAGACACTGGTCAGTGTACAGATATCCCCCTGAGAGTGAGGGATGGAGAGACGCTGGTCAGTATACTGATAACCCCCTGAAGGTGAGGGATGGAGAGACGCTGGTCAGTATACAGATATCCCCCTGAGAGTGAGGGATGGCGAGATGCTGGTCAGTGTACAGATATCCCACAGAGAGTGAGATATGTAGAGATGCTGGTCAGTGTACAGATATCCCCCTGAGAGTGAGTGATGGAGAGACGCAGGTCAGTATACAGATATCCCCCTGAGAGTGGGGGATAGAGAGACGCTGATCAGTGTACAGATATCCCCCTGAGAGTGAGGGATGAAGAGACGCTGGTCAGTGCACAGATATCCCCCTGAGTGTGAGGGATCGAGAGACACTGGTCATTGTACATATATCCCCCTGAGAGTGAGGGATGGAGAGACGCTGGGGTCAGTGTACAGATATCCCCCTGAGAGTGAGGTATGTAGAGACGCTGGTCAGTGTAGATATATCCCCCAGAGAGTGAGGGATGGAGAGACGCTGGTCAGTGCACAAATATCCTCCTGAGATTGAGGGATGGAGAGACACTGGTCAGTGTACAGATATCCCCCTGAGAATGAGGGATGGAGAGACGCTGGTCAGTGTACAGATATCCCCCTGAGAGTGAGGGATGGAGATACGCTGGTCAGTGCACAGAAATCCCCATGAGAGCGAGGGATGGAGAGACACTGGTCAGTGTACAGATATCCCCTGAGAGTGAGGGATAGGAAGATGCTGGTCAGTGTACAGATATCCCCCTGAGAGTGAGGGATACGGAGACTCTGGTCAGTGTACGGATATTCCCCTGAGAGTGAGGGATGGAGAGACGCTGGTCAGAGCACAGATATCCCCCTGAGAGTGAGGGATGGAGAGACACTGATCAGTGTTCAGATATCAGCCTAAGAGTTAGTGATGGGGAGACACTGGTCAGTGTACAGATATCCCCCTGAGAGTGAGGGATGGGAAGATTCTGGTCAGTGTACAGATATCCCCCTGAGAGTGAGGTATGGAGAGACGCTGGTCAGTCTACAGATATACACCTGAGAGTGAGGAATGGAGAGACGCTGGTCAGTGTACAGATATCCCCCTGAGAGTGAGGGATGGAGAAATGCTGGTCAGTGTACAGATATCCCACTGAGAGTGAGGGATTAGAGATGCTGGTCAGTGTACAGATATCCCCCTGAGAGTGAAGGATGAGTAGACACTGATCAGTGTACATATATCCCCCTGAGAGTGAGGGATAGAGAGACGCTAGTCAGTGTATAGATATCCCCCTGAGAGTGAGTGATGGAGAGACACTAGTCAATCAACAGATATCCCCCTGCGAGTGAGGGATGGAGGGACGCTGGTCAGTGTACAGATATCCCCCTGAGTGAGGGATGGATAGACGCTGGTCTGTGTACAGATATCCCCCAGAGAGTGAGGGATGGAGAGACGCTGGTCAGTGTACAGATATCCCCCTGAGAGTGAGGGATGTGGAGACACTGGTAAGTGTACAGATATCCCCCTGAGAGTGAGGGATGGGGAGACACTGGTCAGTGTAGAAATATCCCCCTGAGAGTGAGGAATGGGAAGATACTGGTCAGTGTACAGATATCCCCCTGAGTGAGGGACGGAGAGACGCTGGTCAGTGTACGGATATCCCCCTGAGAGTGAGGGATGGGGAGACACTGGTTAGTGTACAGATATCCCCCTGAGTGTGAGGGATGGAGAGATGCTGGTCAGTGTACAGATATCCCCCTGAGAGTGAGGGATGGAGATACGCTGGTCAGTGCACAGATATCCCCATGAGAGCGAGGGATGGAGAGACACTGGTCAGTGTACAGATATCCCCTGAGAGTGAGGGATAGGAAGATGCTGGTCAGTGTACAGATATCCCCCTGAGAGTGAGGGATACGGAGACTCTGGTCAGTGTACAGATATTCCCCTGAGAGTGAGGGATGGAGAGACGCTGGTCAGAGCACAGATATCCCCCTGAGAGTGAGGGATGGAGAGACACTGGTCAGTGTATAGATATCCCCCTGAGAGTGAGTGATGGAGAGACTCTAGTCAATCAACAGATATTCCCCTGCGAGTGAGGGATAGAGAGACGCTGGTCAGTGTACAGATATCCCGCTGAGCGTGAGGGATGGGGAGACACTGGTCAGTGTACAGATATCCCACTGAGAGTGAGGGATGAGAGATGCTGGTCAGTGTACAGATATCCCCCTGAGAGTGAAGGATGAGTAGACACTGATCAGTGTACAGATATCCCCCTGAGAGTGAGGGATAGAGAGACGCTAGTCAGTGTATAGATATCCCCCTGAGAGTGAGTGATGGAGAGACACTAGTCAATCTACAGATATTCCCCTGCGAGTGAGGGATAGAGAGACGCTGGTCAGTGTACAGATATCCCCCTGAGAGTGACGGATGGGGAGACACTGGTCAGTGTACAGATATCCCCCTGAGAGTGAGGGATGGAGAGACGCTGGTCAGTATACAGATATCCCCCTGAAGGTGAGGGATGGAGAGACTCTGGTCAGTATACAGATATCCCCCTGAGAGTGAGGGATGGCGAGATGCTGGTCAGTGTACAGATATCCCACAGAGAGTGAGATATGTAGAGATGCTGGTCAGTTTACAGATATCCCCCTGAGAGTGAGTGATGGAGAGACGCAGGTCAGTGTACAGATATCCCCCTGAGAGTGAGGGATAGAGTGACGCTGATCAGTGTACAGATATCCCCCTGAGAGTGAGGGATGAAGAGACGCTGGTCAGTGCACAGATATCCCCCTGAGTGTGAGGGATGGAGAGACACTGGTCAGTGTACAGATATCCCTCTGAGAGTGAGTGATGGAGAGACGCAGGTCAGTGTACAGATATCCCCCTGAGAGTGAGGGATAGAGAGACGCTGATCAGTGTACAGATATCCCCCTGAGAGTGAGGGATGAAGAGACGCTGGTCAGTGCACAAATATCCTCCTGAGATTGAGGGATGGAGAGACACTGGTCAGTGTACAGATATCCCCCTGAGAATGAGGGATGGAGAGACACTGGTCAGTGTACAGATATCCCCCTGAGAGTGAGGGATGGATATACGCTGGTCAGTGCACAGAAATCCCCATGAGAGCGAGGGATGGAGAGACACTGGTCAGTGTACAGATATCCCCTGAGAGTGAGGGATAGGAAGATGCTGGTCAGTGTACAGATATCCCCCTGAGAGTGAGGGATACGGAGACTCTGGTCAGTGTACGGATATTCCCCTGAGAGTGAGGGATGGAGAGACGCTGGTCAGAGCACAGATATCCCCCTGAGAGTGAGGGATGGAGAGACACTGATCAGTGTTCAGATATCAGCCTAAGAGTGAGTGATGGGGAGACACTGGTCAGTGTACAGATATCCCCCTGAGAGTGAGGGATGGGAAGATTCTGGTCAGTGTACAGATATCCCCCTGAGAGTGAGGTATGGAGAGACGCTGGTCAGTCTACAGATATACACCTGAGAGTGAGGAATGGAGAGACGCTGGTCAGTGTACAGATATCCCCCTGAGAGTGAGGGATGGAGAAATGCTGGTCAGTGTACAGATATCCCACTGAGAGTGAGGGATTAGAGATGCTGGTCAGTGTACAGATATCCCCCTGAGAGTGAAGGATGAGTAGACACTGATCAGTGTACATATATCCCCCTGAGAGTGAGGGATAGAGAGACGCTAGTCAGTGTATAGATATCCCCCTGAGAGTGAGTGATGGAGAGACACTAGTCAATCAACAGATATCCCCCTGCGAGTGAGGGATGGAGGGACGCTGGTCAGTGTACAGATATCCCCCTGAGTGAGGGATGGATAGACGCTGGTCTGTGTACAGATATCCCCCAGAGAGTGAGGGATGGAGAGACGCTGGTCAGTGTACAGATATCCCCCTGAGAGTGAGGGATGTGGAGACACTGGTCAGTGTACAGATATCCCCCTGAGAGTGAGGGATGGGGAGACACTGGTCAGTGTAGAAATATCCCCCTGGGAGTGAGGAATGGGAAGATACTGGTCAGTGTACAGATATCCCCCTGAGTGAGGGACGGAGAGACGCTGGTCAGTGTACGGATATCCCCCTGAGAGTGAGGGATGGGGAGACACTGGTCAGTGTACAGATATCCCCCTGAGTGTGAGGGATGGAGAGATGCTGGTCAGTGTACAGATATCCCCCTGAGAGTGAGGGATGGAGATACGCTGGTCAGTGCACAGATATCCCCATGAGAGCGAGGGATGGAGAGACACTGGTCAGTGTACAGATATCCCCTGAGAGTGAGGGATAGGAAGATGCTGGTCAGTGTACAGATATCCCCCTGAGAGTGAGGGATACGGAGACTCTGGTCAGTGTACAGATATTCCCCTGAGAGTGAGGGATGGAGAGACGCTGGTCAGAGCACAGATATCCCCCTGAGAGTGAGGGATGGAGAGACACTGGTCAGTGTATAGATATCCCCCTGAGAGTGAGTGATGGAGAGACTCTAGTCAATCAACAGATATTCCCCTGCGAGTGAGGGATAGAGAGACGCTGGTCAGTGTACAGATATCCCGCTGAGCGTGAGGGATGGGGAGACACTGGTCAGTGTACAGATATCCCACTGAGAGTGAGGGATGAGAGATGCTGGTCAGTGTACAGATATCCCCCTGAGAGTGAAGGATGAGTAGACACTGATCAGTGTACAGATATCCCCCTGAGAGTGAGGGATAGAGAGACGCTAGTCAGTGTATAGATATCCCCCTGAGAGTGAGTGATGGAGAGACACTAGTCAATCTACAGATATTCCCCTGCGAGTGAGGGATAGAGAGACGCTGGTCAGTGTACAGATATCCCCCTGAGAGTGACGGATGGGGAGACACTGGTCAGTGTACAGATATCCCCCTGAGAGTGAGGGATGGAGAGACGCTGGTCAGTATACAGATATCCCCCTGAAGGTGAGGGATGGAGAGACTCTGGTCAGTATACAGATATCCCCCTGAGAGTGAGGGATGGCGAGATGCTGGTCAGTGTACAGATATCCCACAGAGAGTGAGATATGTAGAGATGCTGGTCAGTTTACAGATATCCCCCTGAGAGTGAGTGATGGAGAGACGCAGGTCAGTGTACAGATATCCCCCTGAGAGTGAGGGATAGAGTGACGCTGATCAGTGTACAGATATCCCCCTGAGAGTGAGGGATGAAGAGACGCTGGTCAGTGCACAGATATCCCCCTGAGTGTGAGGGATGGAGAGACACTGGTCAGTGTACAGATATCCCTCTGAGAGTGAGTGATGGAGAGACGCAGGTCAGTGTACAGATATCCCCCTGAGAGTGAGGGATAGAGAGACGCTGATCAGTGTACAGATATCCCCCTGAGAGTGAGGGATGAAGAGACGCTGGTCAGTGCACAGATATTCTCCTGAGTGAGGGATGGAGAGACGCTGGTCAGTGTACAGATATCCCCCTGAGAGTGAAGGATGGGGAGACACTGGTCAGTGTACAGATATCACCCTGAGAGTGAGGGATAGAGAGACGCTAGTCAGTGTATAGATATCCCCCTGAGAGTGAGTGATGGAGAGACACTAGTCAATCAACAGATATTCCCCTGCGAGTGAGGGATAGACAGACGCTGGTCAGTGTACAGATATCCCGCTGAGAGTGAGGGATGGGGAGACACTGGTCAGTGTACAGATATCCTACTGAGAGTGAGGGATGAGAGACGCTAGTCAGTGTATAGATATCCCCCTGAGAGTGAGTGATGGTCAGATGCTGGTCAGTGTACAGATATCGCACTGAGAGTGAGGTATGTAGAGACGCTGGTCAGTGTACAGATATCCCCCTGAGAGTGAGTGATGGAGAGACGCTGGTCAGTGTACAGATATCCCCCTGAGAGTGAGGGATAGAGAGATGCTGGTCAGTGTACAGATATCCCCCTGAGAGTGAGGGATGGAGAGACGCTGGTCAGTGCACAGATATCCCCCTGAGTGTAAGGGATGGAGAGGCACTGGTCATTGTACATATATCCCCCTGAGAGTGAGGGAAGGAGAGACGCTGGTCAGTGTACAGATATCCCCCTGAGAGTGAGATATGGCGAGATGCTGGTCAGTGTACAGATATCCCACTGAGAGTGAGTGATGGAGAGACGCAGGTCAGTGTACAGATATCCCCCTGAGAGTGAGGGATGGGGAGACACTGGTCAGTGTACAGATATCCCCCTGAGAGTGAGGGATGGAGAGACGCTGGTCAGTATACAGATATCCCCCTGAAGGTGTGGGATGGAGAGACTCTGGTCAGTATACAGATATCCCCCTGAGAGTGAGGGATGGCGAGATGCTGGTCAGTGTACAGATATCGCACAGAGAGTGAGGGATGGAGAGACTCTGGTCAGTATACAGATATCCCCCTGAGAGTGAGGGATGGCGAGATGCTGGTCAGTGTACAGATATCGCACAGAATGTGAGATATGTAGAGATGCTGGTCAGTGTACAGATATCCCCCTGAGAGTGAGTGATGGAGAGACGCAGGTCAGTGTACAGATATCCCCCTGAGAGTGAGGGATAGAGAGACGCTGATCAGTCTACAGATATCCCCCTGAGAGTGAGGGATGAAGAGACGCTGGTCAGTGCACAGATATCCCCCTGAGTGTGAGGGATGGAGAGACACTGGTCATTGTACATATATCCCCCTGAGAGTGAGGGATGGAGAGACGCTGGTCAGTGTACAGATATCCCCCTGAGTGTGAGGGATGGCGAGATGCTGGTCAGTGTACAGATATCCCACTGAGAGTGAGGTATGTAGAGACGCTGGTCAGTGTACATATATCCCCCAGAGAGTGAGGGATGGAGAGACGCTGGTCAGTGCACAAATATCCTCCTGAGATTAAGGGATGGAGAGACACTGGTCAGTGTACAGATATCCCCCTGAGAATGAGAGATGGAGAGACGCTGGTCAGTGTACAGATATCCCCCTGAATGAGGGATGGAGAGATGCTTGTCAGTGTACAGATATCTCCCTGAGAGTGAGGGATGGCAAGATGCTTGTCAGTGAACAGATATCCCCCTGAGAGTGAGGGATGGAGAGACGCTGGTCAGTGTACAGATATCCCCCTGAGTGAGGGATGGATAGAAGCTGGTCTGTGTACAGATATCCCCCAGAGAGTTAGGGATGGAGAGACGCTGGTCAGTGTACAGATATCCCCCTGAGAGTGAGGGATGTGGAGACACTGGTCAGTGTACAGATATCCCCATGAGAGTGAGGGATGGGGAGACACTGGTCAGTGTAGAAATATCCCCCTGAGAGTGAGGAATGGGAAGATACTGGTCAGTGTACAGATATCCCCCTGAGTGTGAGGGATTGAGAGATGCTGGTCAGTGTACAGATATCCCCCTGAGAGTGAGGGATGGAGATACGCTGGTCAGTGCACAGATATCCCCATGAGAGCGAGGGATGGAGAGACACTGGTCAGTGTACAGATATCCCCTGAGAGTGAGGGATAGGAAGATGCTGGTCAGTGTACAGATATCCCCCTGAGAGTGAGGGATACGGAGACTCTGGTCAGTGTACAGATATTCCCCTGAGAGTGAGGGATGGAGAGACGCTGGTCAGAGCACAGATATCCCCCTGAGAGTGAGGGATGGAGAGACACTGGTCAGTGTTCAGATATCAGCCTAAGAGTGAGTGATGGGGAGACACTGGTCAGTGTACAGATATCCCCCTGAGAGTGAGGGATGGGAAGATTCTGGTCAGTGTACAGATATCCCCCTGAGAGTGAGGTATGGAGAGACGCTGGTCAGTGTACAGATATGCACCTGAGAGTGAGGAATGGAGAGACGCTGGTCAGTGTACAGATATCCCCCTGAGAGTGAGGGATGGAGAAATGCTGGTCAGTGTACAGATATCCCACTGAGAGTGAGGGATTAGAGATGCTGGTCAGTGTACAGATATCCCCCTGAGAGTGAAGGATGAGTAGACACTGATCAGTGTACAGATATCCCCCTGAGAGTGAGGGATAGAGAGACGCTAGTCAGTGTATAGATATCCCCCTGAGAGTGAGGGATGGGGAGACACTGGTCAGTGTACAGATATCCCACTGAGAGTGAGGGATGGGGAGACACTGGTCAGTGTACAGATATCCCGCTGAGAGTGAGGGATGGGGAGACACTGGTCAGTGTACAGATATCCCACTGAGAGTGAGGGATGAGAGATGCTGGTCAGTGTACAGATATCCCCCTGAGAGTGAAGGATGAGTAGACACTGATCAGTGTACAGATATCCCCCTGAGAGTGAGGGATAGAGAGACGCTAGTCAGTGTATAGATATCCCCCTGAGAGTGAGTGATGGAGAGACACTAGTCAATCTACAGATATTCCACTGCGAGTGAGGGATAGAGAGACGCTGGTCAGTGTACAGATATCCCCCTGAGAGTGACGGATGGGGAGACACTGGTCAGTGTACAGATATCCCCCTGAGAGTGAGGGATGGAGAGACGCTGGTCAGTATACAGATATCCCCCTGAAGGTGAGGGATGGAGAGACTCTGGTCAGTATACAGATATCCCCCTGAGAGTGAGGGATGGCGAGATGCTGGTCAGTGTACAGATATCCCACAGAAAGTGAGATATGTAGAGATGCTGGTCAGTTTACAGATATCCCCCTGAGAGTGAGTGATGGAGAGACGCAGGTCAGTGTACAGATATCCCCCTGAGAGTGAGGGATAGAGTGACGCTGATCAGTGTACAGATATCCCCCTGAGAGTGAGGGATGAAGAGACGCTGGTCAGTGCACAGATATCCCCCTGAGTGTGAGGGATGGAGAGACACTGGTCAGTGTACAGATATCCCCCTGAGAGTGAGTGATGGAGAGACGCAGGTCAGTGTACAGATATCCCCCTGAGAGTGAGGGATAGAGAGACGCTGATCAGTGTACAGATATCCCCCTGAGAGTGAGGGATGAAGAGACGCTGGTCAGTGCACAGATATCCCCCTGAGTGAGGGATGGAGAGACGCTGGTCAGTGTACAGATATCCCCCTGAGAGTGAAGGATGGGGAGACACTGGTCAGTATACAGATATCCCCCTGAGAGTGAGGGATAGAGAGACGCTAGTCAGTGTACAGATATCCCCCTGAGAGTGAGTGATGGAGAGACACTAGTCAGTGTACAGATATCCCCCAGAGAGTGAGGGATGGGGAGACGCTGGTCAGTGTACAGATATCCCCCTGAGAGTGAGGGATGGAGAGACGCTGGTCAGTATACAGATATCCCCCTGAAGGTGAGGGATGGAGAGACTCTGGTTAGTATACAGATATCCCCCTGAGAGTGAGGGATGGTCAGATGCTGGTCAGTGTACAGATATCGCACTGAGAGTGAGGTATGTAGAGACGCTGGTCAGTGTACAGATATCCCCCTGAGAGTGAGTGATGGAGAGACGCTGGTCAGTGTACAGATATCCCCCTGAGAGTGAGGGATAGAGAGATGCTGGTCAGTGTACAGATATCCCCCTGAGAGTGAGGGATGGAGAGACGCTGGTCAGTGCACAGATATCCCCCTGAGTGTAAGGGATGGAGAGGCACTGGTCATTGTACATATATCCCCCTGAGAGTGAAGGAAGGAGAGACGCTGGTCAGTGTACAGATATCCCCCTGAGAGTGAGGGATGGGAAGATTCTGGTCAGTTTACAGATATCCCTCTGAGAGTGAGGCATGGAAAGATGCTGGTCAGTTTACAGATATCCCACTGAGAGTTTGGTATTGAGAGACGCTAGTCAGTGTACAGATATCTCCCTGAGAGTGAGGGATGGGGAGACACTGGTCAGTATACCTATATCCCCCTGTGAGTGAGGGATGGGAAGATTCTGGTCAGTTTACAGTTATCCCCCTGATAAAGAGGGATGGAGAGACGCTGGTCATTTTACATATATCCCCCTGAGAGTGATGGATGGAGAGACGCTGGTGAGTGTACAGATATCCCCTGAGAATGAGGTATGGATAGACGCTGGTCAGTGTACAGATATTCCCCTGAGAGTGAGGGATGGAGAGACGCTGGTAAGTGTACAGAAACCGTTGAGAGTGAGGAATGGAGAGATGCTGGTCAGCGTACAGATATCCCACTGACAATATGGTATGGAGAGATGCTAGTCAGTGTACAGATATCCCCCTGAGAGTGAGGGACGGAGAGACGCTGGTAAGTGTACAGATACCCCCTGAGAGTGAGGGATGGAGAGATGCTGGTCAGTGTACGTATATCCCCCTGAGAGTGAGGGATGGAGAGACGCTGGTCAGTATACAGATATCCCCCTGAAGGTTAGGGATGGAGAGACTCTGGTCAGTATACAGATATCCCCCTGAGAGTGAGGGATGGCGAGATGCTGGTCAGTGTACAGATATCCCACAGAGAGTGAGATATGTAGAGATGCTGGTCAGTGTACAGATATCCCCCTGAGAGTGAGTGATGGAAAGACGCAGGTCAGTGTACAGATATCCCCCTGAGAGTGAGGGATAGAGTGACGCTGATCAGTGTACAGATATCCCCCTGAGAGTGAGGGATGAAGAGGCGCTGGTCAGTGCACAGATATCCCCCTGAGTGTGAGGGATGGAGAGACACTGGTCAGTGTACAGATATCCCCCTGAGAGTGAGTGATGGAGAGACGCAGGTCAGTGTACAGATATCCCCCTGAGAGTGAGGGATAGAGAGACGCTGATCAGTGTACAGATATCCCCCTGAGTGTGAGGGATGGAGAGACACTGGTGATTGTACATATATCCCCCTGAGAGTGAGGGATGGAGAGACGCTGGTCAGTGTACAGATATCCCCCTGAGAGTGAGGGATAGAGAGACGCTGATCAGTGTACAGATATCCCCCTGAGTGTGAGGGATGGAGAGACGCTGGTCAGTGTACAGATATCCCACTGAGAGTGAGGTATGTAGACACACTGGTCAGTGTACATATATCCCCCAGAGAGTGAGGGATGGAGAGACGCTGGTCAGTGCACAAATATCCTCCTGAGATTGAGGGATGGAGAGACACTGGTCAGTGTACAGATATCCCCCTGAGAACGAGGGATGGAGAGACGCTGGTCAGTGTACAGATATCCCCCTGAGTGAGGGATGGAGAGACGCTGGTCAGTGTACAGATATCTCCCTGAGAGTGAGGGATGGCAAGATGCTTGTCAGTGACCAGATATCCCCCTGAGAGTGAGGGATGGAGAGACGCTGGTCAGTGTACAGATATCCCCCTGAGTGAGGGATGGATAGACGCTGGTCTGTGTACAGATATCCCCCTGAGAGTGAGGGATGGAGAGACGCTGGTCAGTTTACAGATATCCACCTGAGAGTGAGTGATGGAGAGACACTAGTCAGACTACAGATATCCCCCTGAGAGTGATGGATAGAGAGACCCTGGTCAGTGTACAGATATCCCCCTGAGAGTGAGGGATGGAGAGATGCAGGTCAGTGTACAGCTATCCCACTCAGAGTGACGGATGGAGAGACGCTGGTCAGTGTACAGATATCCCCCTGAGAGTGAGGGATGGAGAGATGCTGGTCAGTGTACAGATATCCCCCTGAGAGTGAGGGATGGGGAGACACTGGTCAGTGTACAGATATCCCCCTGAGAGTGAGGGATGGGAAGATTCTGGTCAGTTTATAGTTATCCCCCTGAGAATGAGGGATGGAGAGACGCTGGTCAGTTTACAGGTATCCCCCTGAGAGTGAGGTATGGAGAGACGCTGGTCAATGTACAGATATTCCCCTGAGAGTGAGGGATGGAGAGACGCTGGTAAGTGTACAGATACCCCCTGAGAGTGAGGGATGGAGAGATGTTGGTCAGTGTACAGATATCCCACTGAGAGTATGGTATGGAGAGATGCTAGTCAGTGTACAGATATCCCGTTGAGAGTGACGGATGGGGAGACCTGGTCAGTGTACACATATCCCCCTGAGAGTGAGGGATGGGAAAATTCTAGTCAGTGTACAGATATTCCCCCTGAGAATTAGGGATGGATAAACGCTGGCCAGTGTACAGATATCCCCCTGTGAGTGAGGTATGGAGAAACGCTTGTTAGTGTACAGATATCCCCCTGAGAGTGAGGGATGGAGAGACACTGGACAGTGTACAGATATCCCCCTGAGAGTGAGGGATGGAGAGACGCTGGTCAGTGTGCAGATATCTCCCTGAGAGTGAGGGATGGAGAAATGCTGGTCAGTGTACAGATATCCCCCTGAGAGTGAGGGATGGAGAGACGTTGGTCAGTGTACAAATATCCCCCTGAGAGTGAGGGATGGAGAGACGCTGGTCAGTGTACAGATATCCCCCTGAGAGTGAGATATGGCGAGATGCTGGTCAGTGTACAGATATCCCACTGAGAGTGAGGTATGTAGAGACGCTGGTCAGTGTACGTATATCCCCCTCAGAGTGAGGGATGGAGAGACGCTGGTCAGTGCACAAATATCCTCCTGAGAGTGAGGGATTGAGAGACACTGGTCAGTGTACAGATATCCCCCTGAGAGTGAGGGATGGAGAGACGCTGGTGTGTGTACAGATATCCCCCTGAGAGTGAGGGATGGAGAGACGCTGATCAGTGTACAGATATCCCCCTGAGTGTGAGGGATGGAGAGACACTGGTCATTGTACATATATCCCCCTGAGAGTGAGGGATGGAGAGACGCTGGTCAGTGTACAGATATCCCCCTGAGAGTGAGGGATGGCGAGATGCTGGTCAGTGTACAGATATCCCCCTCAGAGTGAGGGATGGAGAGACGCTGGTCAGTGCACAAATATCCTCCTGAGAGTGAGGGATTGAGAGACGCTGGTCAGTGCACAAATATCCTCCTGAGAGTGAGGGATTGAGAGACACTGGTCAGTGTACAGATATCCCCCTGAGAGTGAGGGATGGGAAGATTCTGGTCAGTGTACAGATATCCCTCTGAGAGTGAGGCATGGAGAGACGCTGGTCAGTTTACAGATATCCCCCTGAGAGTGATGGATGGAGAGACGCTGGTGAGTGTACAGATATCCCCTGAGAATGAGGTATGGATAGACGCTGGTCAGTGTACAGATATTCCCCTGAGAGTGAGGGATGGAGAGACGCTGGTAAGTGTACAGATACCCCCTGAGAGTGAGGAATGGAGAGATGCTGGTCAGTGTACAGATATCCCACTGACAATATGGTATGGAGAGATGCTAGTCAGTGTACAGATATCCCCCTGAGAGTGAGGGATGGAGAGACGCTGGTAAGTTTACAGATACCCCCTGCGAGTGAGGGATGGAGAGATGCTGGTCAGTGTACGTATATCCCCCTGAGAGTGAGGGATGGAGAGACGCTGGTTAGTGTACAGATATCCACCTGAGACTGAGGGATGGAGAGACACTAGTCAGTGTACAGATATTCCCCTGAGAGTGAAAAATAAGAGACCCCAGTCAGTGTACAAATATCCCCCTGAGAGAGGGGGACAGAGAGACCCCAGTCAGTGTACAGATATCCCCCTGAGAGTGAGGGATGTGGAGACACTGGTCAGTGTACAGATATCCCCCTGAGAGTGAGGGATGGGCAGACACTGGTCAGTGTAGAAATATCCCCCTGAGAGTGAGGAATGGGAAGATGCTTGTCAGTGTACAGATATCCCCCTGAGTGAGGGACGGAGAGACGCTGGTCAGTGTACGGATATCCCCTGAGAGTGAGGGATGGGGAGACACTGGTCAGTGTACAGATATCCCCCTGAGTGTGAGGGATGGAGAGATGCTGGTCAGTGTACAGATATCCCCCTGAGAGTGAGGGATGGAGATACGCTGGTCAGTGCACAGATATCCCCATGTGAGCGAGGGATGGAGAGACACTGGTCAGTGTACAGATATCCCCTGAGAGTGAGGGATAGGAAGATGCTGGTTAGTGTACAGATATCCCCCTGAGAGTGAGGGATACGGAGACTCTGGTCAGTGTACAGATATTCCCCTGAGAGTGAGGGATGGAGAGATGCTGGTCAGAGCAGAGATATCCCCCTGAGAGTGAGGGATGGAGAGACACTGGTCAGTGTTCAGATATCAGCCTAAGAGTGAGTGATGGGGAGACACTGGTCAGTGTACAGATATCCCCCTGAGAGTGAGGGATGGGAAGATTCTGGTCAGTGTACAGATATCCCCCTGAGAGTGAGGTATGGAGAGATGCTGGTCAGTGTACAGATATACACCTGAGAGTGAGGAATGGAGAGACGCTGGTCAGTGTACAGATATCCCCCTGAGAGTGAGGGATGGAGAAATGCTGGTCAGTGTACAGATATCCCACTGAGAGTGAGGGATGAGAGATGCTGGTCAGTGTACAGATATCCCCCTGAGAGTGAAGGATGAGTAGACACTGATCAGTGTACAGATATCCCCCTGAGAGTGAGGGATAGAGAGACGCTAGTCAGTGTATAGATATCCCCCTGAGAGTGAGTGATGGAGAGACACTAGTCAATCTACAGATATTCCCCTGCGAGTGAGGGATAGAGAGACGCAGGTCAGTGTACAGATATCCCCCTGAGAGTGAGGGATGGGGAGACACTGGTCAGTGTACAGATATCCCCCTGAGAGTGAGGGATGGAGAGACGCTGGTCAGTATACAGATATCCCCCTGAAGGTGAGGGATGGAGAGACTCTGGTCAGTATACAGATATCCCCCTGAGAGTGAGGGATGGCGAGATGCTGGTCAGTGTACAGATATCCCACAGAGAGTGAGATATGTAGAGATGCTGGTCAGTGTACAGATATCCCCCTGAGAGTGAGTGATGGAGAGACGCAGGTCAGTGTACAGATATCCCTCTGAGAGTGAGGGATGGGGAGACACTGGTCAGTGTACAGATATCCCCCTGAGAGTGAGGGATGGAGAGACGCTGGTCAGTATACAGATAACCCCCTGAAGGTGAGGGATGGAGAGACTCTGGTCAGTATACAGATATCCCCCTGAGAGTGAGGGATGGCGAGATGCTGGTCAGTGTACAGATATCCCACAGAGAGTGAGATATGTAGAGATGCTGGTCAGTGTACAGATATCCCCCTGAGAGTGAGTGATGGAGAGATGCAGGTCAGTATACAGATATCCCCCTGAGAGTGGGGGATAGAGAGACGCTGATCAGTGTACAGATATCCCCCTGAGAGTGAGGGATGAAGAGACGCTGGTCAGTGCACAGATATCCCCCTGAGTGTGAGGGATGGAGAGACACTGGTCATTGTACATATATCCCCCTGAGAGTGAGGGATGGAGAGACGCTGGGGTCAGTGTACAGATATCCCCCTGAGAGTGAGGTATGTAGAGACGCTGGTCAGTGTAGATATATCCCCCAGAGAGTGAGGGATGGAGAGACGCTGGTCAGTGCACAAATATCCTCCTGAGATTGAGGGATGGAGAGACACTGGTCAGTGTACAGATATCCCCCTGAGAATGAGGGATGGAGAGGCGCTGGTCAGTGTACAGATATCCCCCTGAGTGAGGGATGGAGAGACGCTGGTCACTGTACAGATATCTCCCTGAGAGTGAGGGATGGCAAGATGCTTGTCAGTGAACAGATATCCCCCTGAGAGTGAGGGATGGAGAGGCGCTGGTCAGTGTACAGATATCCCCCTGAGTGAGGGATGGATAGACGCTGGTCTGTGTACAGATATCCCCCTGAGAGTGAGGGATGGAGAGACGCTGGTCAGTGTACAGATATCCCCCTGAGAGTGAGGGATGTGGAGACACTGGTCAGTGTACAGATATCCCCCTGAGAGTGAGGGATGGGGAGACGCTGGTCAGTGTAGAAATATCCCCCTGAGTGTGAGGAATGGGAAGATGCTGGTCAGTGTACAGATATCCCCCTGAGTGAGGGACGGAGAGACGCTGGTCAGTGTACGGATATCCCCCTGAGAGTGAGGGATGGGGAGACACTGATCAGTGTACAGATATCCCCCTGAGTGTGAGGGATGGAGAGATGCTGGTCAGTGTACAGATATCCCCCTGAGAGTGAGGGATGGAGATACGCTGGTCAGTGCACAGATATCCCCATGAGAGCGAGGGATGGAGAGACACTGGTCAGTGTACAGATATCCCCTGAGAGTGAGGGATAGGAAGATGCTGGTCAGTGTACAGATATCCCCCTGAGAGTGAGGGATACGGAGACTCTGGTCAGTGTACAGATATTCCCCTGATAGTGAGGGATGGAGAGACGCTGGTCAGAGCACAGATATCCCCCTGAGAGTGAGGGATGGAGAGACCCTGGTCAGTGTTCAGATATCAGCCTAAGAGTGAGTGATGGGGTGACACTGGTCAGTGTACAGATATCCCCCTGAGAGTGAGGGATGGGAAGATTCTGGTCAGAGTACAGATATCCCCCTGAGAGTGAGGTATGGAGAGACGCTGGTCAGTGTACAGATATACACCTGAGAGTGAGGAATGGAGAGACGCTGGTCAGTGTACAGATATCCCCCTGAGCGTGGGGGATGGAGAAATGCTGGTCAGTGTACAGATATCCCACTGAGAGTGAGGGATGAGAGATGCTGGTCAGTGTACAGATATCCCCCTGAGAGTGAAGGATGAGTAGACACTGATCAGTGTACAGATATCCCCCTGAGAGTGAGGGATAGGGAGACGCTAATCAGTGTATAGATATCCCCCTGAGAGTGAGTGATGGAGAGACACTAGTCAATCTACAGATATTCCCCTGCGAGTGAGGGATAGAGAGACGCTGGTCAGTGTACAGATATCCCGCTGAGAGTGAGGGATGGGGAGACACTGGTCAGTGTACAGATATCCCCCTGAGAGTGAGGGATGGAGAGACGCTGGTCAGTATACAGATATCCCCCTGAAGGTGAGGGATGGAGAGACTCTGGTCAGTATACAGATATCTCCCTGAGAGTGAGGGATGGCGATATGCTGGTCAGTGTACAGATATCCCACAGAGAGTGAGATATGTAGAGATGCTGGTCAGTGTACAGATATCCCCCTGAGAGTGAGTGATGGAGGGACGCAGGTCAGTGTACAGATATCCCCCTGAGAGTGAGGGATAGAGTGACGCTGATCAGTGTACAGATATCCCCCTGAGAGTGAGGGATGAAGAGACGCTGGTCAGTGCACAGATATCCCCCTGAGAGTGAGGGATAGAGAGACGCTGATCAGTGTACAGATATCCCCCTGAGTGTGAGGGATGGAGAGACGCTGGTCAGTGCACAAATATCCTCCTGAGAGTGAGGGATTGAGAGACACTGGTCAGTGTACAGATATCCCCCTGAGAGTGAGGGATGGAGAGACGCTGGTCAGTGTACAGATATCCCCCTGAGAGTGAGGGATAGAGAGACGCTGATCAGTGTACAGATATCCCCCTGAGTGTGAGGGATGGAGAGACACTGGTCATTGTACATATATCCCCCTGAGAGTGAGGGATGGAGAGACGCTGGTCAGTGTACAGATATCCCCCTGAGAGTGAGGGATGGCGAGATGCTGGTCAGTGTACAGATATCCCACTGAGAGTGAGGTATGTAGAGACGCTGGTCAGTGTACGTATATCCCCCTCAGAGTGAGGGATGGAGAGACGCTGGTCAGTGCACAAATATCCTCCTGAGAGTGAGGGATTGAGAGACGCTGGTCAGTGCACAAATATCCTCCTGAGAGTGAGGGATTGAGAGACACTGGTCAGTGTACAGATATCCCCCTGAGAGTGAGGGATGGGAAGATTCTGGTCAGTGTACAGATATCCCTCTGAGAGTGAGGCATGGAGAGATGCTGGTCAGTTTACAGATATCCCACTGAGAGTTTGGTATTGTGAGACGCTAGTCAGTGTACAGATATCTCCCTGAGAGTGAGGGATGGGGAGACACTGGTCAGTGTACAGATATCCCCCTGTGAGTGATGGATGGGAAGATTCTGGTCAGTTTACAGTTATCCCCCTGATAAAGAGGGATGGAGAGACGCTGGTCAGTTTACAGATATCCCCCTGAGAGTGAGGGATGGAGAGACGCTGGTCAGTGTACAGATATTCCCCTGAGAGTGAGGGATGGAGAGACGCTGGTAAGTGTACAGATACCCCCTGAGAGTGAGGAATGGAGAGATGCTGGTCAGTGTACAGATATCCCACTGACAATATGGTATGGAGAGATGCTAGTCAGTGTACAGATATCCCCCTGAGAGTGAGGGATGGAGAGACGCTGGTAAGTTTACAGATACCCCCTGCGAGTGAGGGATGGAGAGATGCTGGTCAGTGTACGTATATCCCCCTGAGAGTGAGGGATGGAGAGACGCTGGTTAGTGTACAGATATCCACCTGAGACTGAGGGATGGAGAGACACTAGTCAGTGTACAGATATTCCCCTGAGAGTGAAAAATAAGAGACCCCAGTCAGTGTACAAATATCCCCCTGAGAGAGGGGGACAGAGAGACCCCAGTCAGTGTACAGATATCCCCCTGAGAGTGAGGGATGTGGAGACACTGGTCAGTGTACAGATATCCCCCTGAGAGTGAGGGATGGGCAGACACTGGTCAGTGTAGAAATATCCCCCTGAGAGTGAGGAATGGGAAGATGCTTGTCAGTGTACAGATATCCCCCTGAGTGAGGGACGGAGAGACGCTGGTCAGTGTACGGATATCCCCCTGAGAGTGAGGGATGGGGAGACACTGGTCAGTGTACAGATATCCCCCTGAGTGTGAGGGATGGAGAGATGCTGGTCAGTGTACACATATCCCCCTGAGAGTGAGGGATGGAGATACGCTGGTCAGTGCACAGATATCCCCATGTGAGCGAGGGATGGAGAGACACTGGTCAGTTTACAGATATCCCCTGAGAGTGAGGGATAGGAAGATGCTGGTTAGTGTACAGATATCCCCCTGAGAGTGAGGGATACGGAGACTCTGGTCAGTGTAGAGATATTCCCCTGAGAGTGAGGGATGGAGAGACGCTGGTCAGAGCAGAGATATCCCCCTGAGAGTGAGGGATGGAGAGACACTGGTCAGTGTTCAGATATCAGCCTAAGAGTGAGTGATGGGGAGACACTGGTCAGTGTACAGATATCCACCTGAGAGTGAGGGATGGGAAGATTCTGGTCAGTGTACAGATATCCCCCTGAGAGTGAGGAATGGAGAGACGCTGGTCAGTGTACAGATATCCCCCTGAGAGTGAGGGATGGATAAATGCTGGTCAGTGTACAGATATCCCACTGAGAGTGAGGGATGAGAGATGCTGGTCAGTGTACAGATATCCCCCTGAGAGTGAAGGATGAGTAGACACTGATCAGTGTACAGATATCCCCCTGAGAGTGAGGGATAGAGAGACGCTAGTCAGTGTTTAGATATCCCCCTGAGAGTGAGTGATGGAGAGACACTAGTCAATCTACAGATATACCCCTGCGAGTGAGGGATAGAGAGACGCAGGTCAGTGTACAGATATCCCCCTGAGAGTGAGGGATGGGGAGACACTGGTCAGTGTACAGATATCCCCCTGAGAGTGAGGGATGGAGAGACGCTGGTCAGTATACAGATATCCCCCTGAAGGTGAGGGATGGAGAGACTCTGGTCAGTATACAGATATCCCCCTGAGAGTGAGGGATGGCGAGATGCTGGTCAGTGTACAGATATCCCACAGAGAGTGAGGGATACGGAGACTCTGGTCAGTGTACAGATATTCCCCTGAGAGTGAGGGATGGAGAGACGCTGGTCAGAGCACAGATATCCCCCTGAGAGTGAGGGATGGAGAGACCCTGGTCAGTGTTCAGATATCAGCCTAAGAGTGAGTGATGGGGTGACACTGGTCAGTGTACAGATATCCCCCTGAGAGTGAGGGATGGGAAGATTCTGGTCAGAGTACAGATATCCCCCTGAGAGTGAGGTATGGAGAGACGCTGGTCAGTGTACAGATATACACCTGAGAGTGAGGAATGGAGAGACGCTGGTCAGTGTACAGATATCCCCCTGAGCGTGGGGGATGGAGAAATGCTGGTCAGTGTACAGATATCCCACTGAGAGTGAGGGATGAGAGATGCTGGTCAGTGTACAGATATCCCCCTGAGAGTGAAGGATGAGTAGACACTGATCAGTGTACAGATATCCCCCTGAGAGTGAGGGATAGGGAGACGCTAATCAGTGTATAGATATCCCCCTGAGAGTGAGTGATGGAGAGACACTAGTCAATCTACAGATATTCCCCTGCGAGTGAGGGATAGAGAGACGCTGGTCAGTGTACAGATATCCCGCTGAGAGTGAGGGATGGGGAGACACTGGTCAGTGTACAGATATCCCCCTGAGAGTGAGGGATGGAGAGACGCTGGTCAGTATACAGATATCCCCCTGAAGGTGAGGGAGGGAGAGACTCTGGTCAGTATACAGATATCTCCCTGAGAGTGAGGGATGGCGATATGCTGGTCAGTGTACAGATATCCCACAGAGAGTGAGATATGTAGAGATGCTGGTCAGTGTACAGATATCCCCCTGAGAGTGAGTGATGGAGGGACGCAGGTCAGTGTACAGATATCCCCCTGAGAGTGAGGGATAGAGTGACGCTGATCAGTGTACAGATATCCCCCTGAGAGTGAGGGATGAAGAGACGCTGGTCAGTGCACAGATATCCCCCTGAGAGTGAGGGATAGAGAGACGCTGATCAGTGTACAGATATCCCCCTGAGTGTGAGGGATGGAGAGACGCTGGTCAGTGCACAAATATCCTCCTGAGAGTGAGGGATTGAGAGACACTGGTCAGTGTACAGATATCCCCCTGAGAGTGAGGGATGGAGAGACGCTGGTCAGTGTACAGATATCCCCCTGAGAGTGAGGGATAGAGAGACGCTGATCAGTGTACAGATATCCCCCTGAGTGTGAGGGATGGAGAGACACTGGTCATTGTACATATATCCCCCTGAGAGTGAGGGATGGAGAGACGCTGGTCAGTGTACAGATATCCCCCTGAGAGTGAGGGATGGCGAGATGCTGGTCAGTGTACAGATATCCCACTGAGAGTGAGGTATGTAGAGACGCTGGTCAGTGTACGTATATCCCCCTCAGAGTGAGGGATGGAGAGACGCTGGTCAGTGCACAAATATCCTCCTGAGAGTGAGGGATTGAGAGACGCTGGTCAGTGCACAAATATCCTCCTGAGAGTGAGGGATTGAGAGACACTGGTCAGTGTACAGATATCCCCCTGAGAGTGAGGGATGGGAAGATTCTGGTCAGTGTACAGATATCCCTCTGAGAGTGAGGCATGGAGAGATGCTGGTCAGTTTACAGATATCCCACTGAGAGTTTGGTATTGTGAGACGCTAGTCAGTGTACAGATATCTCCCTGAGAGTGAGGGATGGGGAGACACTGGTCAGTGTACAGATATCCCCCTGTGAGTGATGGATGGGAAGATTCTGGTCAGTTTACAGTTATCCCCCTGATAAAGAGGGATGGAGAGACGCTGGTCAGTTTACAGATATCCCCCTGAGAGTGAGGGATGGAGAGACGCTGGTCAGTGTACAGATATTCCCCTGAGAGTGAGGGATGGAGAGACGCTGGTAAGTGTACAGATACCCCCTGAGAGTGAGGAATGGAGAGATGCTGGTCAGTGTACAGATATCCCACTGACAATATGGTATGGAGAGATGCTAGTCAGTGTACAGATATCCCCCTGAGAGTGAGGGATGGAGAGACGCTGGTAAGTTTACAGATACCCCCTGCGAGTGAGGGATGGAGAGATGCTGGTCAGTGTACGTATATCCCCCTGAGAGTGAGGGATGGAGAGACGCTGGTTAGTGTACAGATATCCACCTGAGACTGAGGGATGGAGAGACACTAGTCAGTGTACAGATATTCCCCTGAGAGTGAAAAATAAGAGACCCCAGTCAGTGTACAAATATCCCCCTGAGAGAGGGGGACAGAGAGACCCCAGTCAGTGTACAGATATCCCCCTGAGAGTGAGGGATGTGGAGACACTGGTCAGTGTACAGATATCCCCCTGAGAGTGAGGGATGGGCAGACACTGGTCAGTGTAGAAATATCCCCCTGAGAGTGAGGAATGGGAAGATGCTTGTCAGTGTACAGATATCCCCCTGAGTGAGGGACGGAGAGACGCTGGTCAGTGTACGGATATCCCCCTGAGAGTGAGGGATGGGGAGACACTGGTCAGTGTACAGATATCCCCCTGAGTGTGAGGGATGGAGAGATGCTGGTCAGTGTACACATTTCCCCCTGAGAGTGAGGGATGGAGATACGCTGGTCAGTGCACAGATATCCCCATGTGAGCGAGGGATGGAGAGACACTGGTCAGTTTACAGATATCCCCTGAGAGTGAGGGATAGGAAGATGCTGGTTAGTGTACAGATATCCCCCTGAGAGTGAGGGATACGGAGACTCTGGTCAGTGTACAGATATTCCCCTGAGAGTGAGGGATGGAGAGACGCTGGTCAGAGCAGAGATATCCCCCTGAGAGTGAGGGATGGAGAGACACTGGTCAGTGTTCAGATATCAGCCTAAGAGTGAGTGATGGGGAGACACTGGTCAGTGTACAGATATCCCCCTGAGAGTGAGGGATGGGAAGATTCTGGTCAGTGTACACATATCCCCCTGAGAGTGAGGAATGGAGAGACGCTGGTCAGTGTACAGATATCCCCCTGAGAGTGAGGGATGGATAAATGCTGGTCAGTGTACAGATATCCCACTGAGAGTGAGGGATGAGAGATGCTGGTCAGTGTACAGATATCCCCCTGAGAGTGAAGGATGAGTAGACACTGATCAGTGTACAGATATCCCCCTGAGAGTGAGGGATAGAGAGACGCTAGTCAGTGTTTAGATATCCCCCTGAGAGTGAGTGATGGAGAGACACTAGTCAATCTACAGATATACCCCTGCGAGTGAGGGATAGAGAGACGCAGGTCAGTGTACAGATATCCCCCTGAGAGTGAGGGATGGGGAGACACTGGTCAGTGTACAGATATCCCCCTGAGAGTGAGGGATGGAGAGACGCTGGTCAGTATACAGATATCCCCCTGAAGGTGAGGGATGGAGAGACTCTGGTCAGTATACAGATATCCCCCTGAGAGTGAGGGATGGCGAGATGCTGGTCAGTGTACAGATATCCCACAGAGAGTGAGATATGTAGAGATGCTGGTCAGTGTACAGATATCCCCCTGAGAGTGAGTGATGGAGAGACGCAGGTCAGTGTACAGATATCCCCCTGAGAGTGGGGGATAGAGAGACGCTGATCAGTGTACAGATATCCCCCTGAGAGTGAGGGATGAAGAGACGCTGGTCAGTGCACAGATATCCCCCTGAGTGTGAGGGATGGAGAGACACTGGTCATTGTACATATATCCCCCTGAGGGTGAGGGATGGAGAGACGCTGGGGTCAGTGTACAGATATCCCCCTGAGAGTGAGGTATGTAGAGACGCTGGTCAGTGTACATATATCCCCCAGAGAGTGAGGGATGGAGAGACGCTGGTCAGTGCACAAATATCCTCCTGAGATTGAGGGATGGAGAGACACTGGTCAGTGTACAGATATCCCCCTGAGAATGAGGGATGGAGAGACGCTGGTCAGTGTACAGATATCCCCCTGAGTGAGGGATGGAGAGACGCTGGTCAGTGTACAGATATCTCCCTGAGAGTGAGGGATGGCAAGATGCTTGTCAGTGAACAGATATCCCCCTGAGAGTGAGGGATGAAGAGACGCTGGTCAGTGTACAGATATCCCCCTGAGTGAGGGATGGATAGACGCTGGTCTGTGTACAGATATCCCCCTGAGAGTGAGGGATGGAGAGACGCTGGTCAGTGTATAGATATCCCCCTGAGAGTGAGGAATGGGGAGACGCTGGTCAGTGTAGAAATATCCCCCTGAGAGTGAGGAATGGGAAGATGCTGGTCAGTGTACAGATATCCCCCTGAGTGAGGGACGGAGAGACGCTGGTCAGTGTACGGATATCCCCCTGAGAGTGAGGGATGGGGAGACACTGATCAGTGTACAGATATCCCCCTGAGTGTGAGGGATGGAGAGATGCTGGTCAGTGTACAGATATCCCCCTGAGTGTGAGGGATGGAGATACGCTGGTCAGTGCACAGATATCCCCATGAGAGCGAGGGATGGAGAGACACTGGTCAGTGTACAGATATCCCCTGAGAGTGAGGGATAGGAAGATGCTGGTCAGTGTACAGATATCCCCCTGAGAGTGAGGGATACGGAGACTCTGGTCAGTGTACAGATATTCCCCTGAGAGTGAGGGATGTAGAGACGCTGGTCAGAGCACAGATATCCCCCTGAGAGTGAGGGATGGAGAGACACTGGTCAGTGTTCAGATATCAGCCTAAGAGTGAGTGATGGGGTGACACTGGTCAGTGTACAGATATCCCCCTGAGAGTGAGGGATGGGAAGATTCTGGTCAGTGTACAGATATCCCCCTGAGAGTGAGGTATGGAGAGACGCTGGTCAGTGTACAGATATACACCTGAGAGTGAGGAATGGAGAGACGCTGGTCAGTGTACAGATATCCCCCTGAGCGTGAGGGATGGAGAAATGCTGGTCAGTGTACAGATATCCCACTGAGAGTGAGGAATGAGAGATGCTGGTCAGTGTACAGATATCCCCCTGAGAGTGAAGGATGAGTAGACACTGATCAGTGTACAGATATCCCCCTGAGAGTGAGGGATAGGGAGATGCTAATCAGTGTATAGATATCCCCCTGAGAGTGAGTGATGGAGAGACACTAGTCAATCTACAGATATTCCCCTGCGAGTGAGGGATAGAGAGACGCTGGTCAGTGTACAGATATCCCGCTGAGAGTGAGGGATGGGGAGACACTGGTCAGTGTACAGATATCCCCCTGAGAGTGAGGGATGGAGAGACGCTGGTCAGTATACAGATATCCCCCTGAAGGTGAGGGATGGAGAGACTCTGGTCAGTATACAGATATCTCCCTGAGAGTGAGGGATGGCGATATGCTGGTCAGTGTACAGATATCCCACAGAGAGTGAGATATGTAGAGATGCTGGTCAGTGTACAGATATCCCCCTGAGAGTGAGTGATGGAGGGACGCAGGTCAGTGTACAGATATCCCCCTGAGAGTGAGGGATAGAGTGACGCTGATCAGTGTACAGATATCCCCCTGAGAGTGAGGGATGAAGAGACGCTGGTCAGTGCCCAGATATCCCCCTGAGTGTGAGGGATGGAGAGACACTGGTCAGTGTACAGATATCCCCCTGAGAGTGAGTGATGGAGAGACGCAGGTCAGTGTACAGATATCCCCCTGAGAGTGAGGGATAGAGAGACGCTGATCAGTGTACAGATATCCCCCTGAGTGTGAGGGATGGAGAGACACTGGTCATTGTACATATATCCCCCTGAGAGTGAGGGATGGAGAGACGCTGGTCAGTGTACAGATATCCCCCTGAGAGTGAGGGATAGAGAGACGCTGATCAGTGTACAGATATCCCCCTGAGTGTGAGGGATGGAGAGACACTGGTCATTGTACATATATCCCCCTGAGAGTGAGGGATGGAGAGATGCTGGTCAGTGTACAGATATCCCCCTGAGAGTGAGGGATGGCGAGATGCTGGTCAGTGTACAGATATCCCACTGAGAGTGAGGTATGTAGACACGCTGGTCAGTGTACATATATCCCCCAGAGAGTGAGGGATGGAGAGACGCTGGTCAGTGCACAAATATCCTCCTGAGATTGAGGGATGGAGAGACACTGGTCAGTGTACAGATATCCCCCTGAGAATGAGGGATGGAGAGACGCTGGTCAGTGTACAGATATCCCCCTGAGTGAGGGATGGAGAGACGCTGGTCAGTGTACAGATATCTCCCAGAGAGTGATGGATGGCAAGATGCTTGTCAGTGACCAGATATCCCCCTGAGAGTGAGGGATGGAGAGACGCTGGTCAGTGTACAGATATCCCCCTGAGTGAGGGATGGATAGACGCTGGTCTGTGTACAGATATCCCCCTGAGAGTGAGGGATGCAGAGACGCTGGTCAGTGTACAGATATCCACCTGAGAGTGAGTGATGGAGAGACACTAGTCAGACTACAGATATCCCCCTGAGAGTGATGGATAGAGAGACCCTGGTCAGTGTACAGATATCCCCCTGAGAGTGAGGGATGGAGAGATGCAGGTCAGTGTACAGATATCCCACTCAGAGTGACGGATGGAGAGACGCTGGTCAGTGTACAGATATCCCCCTGAGAGTGAGGGATGGAGAGATGCTGGTCAGTGTACAGATATCCCACTGAGAGTATGGTATGGAGAGATGCTAGTCAGTGTACAGATATCCCGTTGAGAGTGAGGGATGGGGAGACCTGGTCAGTGTACACATATCCCCCTGAGAGTGAGGGATGGGAAAATTCTGGTCAGTGTACAGATATTCCCCCTGAGAATGAGGGATGGATAAACTGTGGCCAGTGTACAGATATCCCCCTGTGAGTGAGGTATGGAGTGACGCTTGTTAGTGTACAGATATCCCCCTGAGAGTGAGGGATGGAGAGACACTGGTCAGTGTACAGATATCCCCCTGAGAGTGAGGGATGGAGAGATGCTGGTCAGTGTACAGATATCTCCCTGAGAGTGAGGGATGGAGAAATGCTGGTCAGTGTACAGATATCCCCCTGAGAGTGAGGGATGGAGAGACGTTGGTCAGTGTACAAATATCCCCCTGAGAGTGAGGGATGGAGATGCGCTGGTCAGTGTACAGATATCCCCCTGAGAGAGAGGGATGGAGAGACCCCGGTCAGTGTACAGATATCCTCCTGACAGTGAGGGAATGAGAGACCCCAGTCAGTGTACAAATATCCCCCTGAGAGAGGTGGACGGAGAGATCCCAGTCAGTGTACAGGTAGCCCCCTGAGAGTGAAGGATGGAGAGACCCCTGTCAGTGTACAGATGTCCCCCTGAGTGAGGGGGACGGAGAGACCTAGGTCAGTGTACTAGATTAGTAACAATCGTAATTTATGAAGACTATGATATTTTTAAAAACAGATTTTTATTAATAACTATAAATAATATAACATTTCTAATATGATTTTAACTTCACCTCACTATGTGCAGATATATATGTGAGGGTGTGTGTTTGTTGCTGTGGGTGTCTGTGTGTGCGAGTGTGTGTATGTGGGATGTGTGTGTGAGTGGGTTTGTGTGTGTTTGCATGTGTGAGGGTGTGCGTGTGTGTGTGTGTGTATGTATGGTTGTGTGTGCCTGGGTGTGAGTGGGTCTGTGTGTGTTGGTGGGTCTGTGTGTGTTGGTGGGTCTGTGTATTTGTGAGTGGGTCACTGTGTGTGTGTTGGTGGGTCTTTGAGTGTGAGAGTGTGAATGGGTCTCTGTGTGTGTGTATGTGGGTCTCTGTGTGTGAGTGGGTCTGTGTGTGGGTGAGTGGGCCGCTGTGTGTGTGTGAGTAGGTCTCTGAGTGTGTGATTGGGTCTCTGTGTGTGAGTGGGTCCCTGTGTGTCTGTGTGCATTGGTCTCTGTGTGTGAGTGGGTATGTGTGTGAGTGTGAGTGGATCTGTGTGTGTGTGGGTGGGTCTCTGTGTGATTGAGTGTGTGAGTGGGTCTCTGTGTGATTGAGTGTGTGAGTGGGTCTCTGTGTGAGTGTGTGTGTGAGTGGGTCTGTGTGTGTGTGTGGGTCTGGTGTGTGTGAGTCTGTGAGTCTGTGTGTGTGTGTGAGTGGGTCTCTGTGTGTACGAGTGTGAGTGGCTGTGTGCGTCAGTGGATCTGTGTGTGTGTGGGTCTGTGTGTGTTCATGTGGGTCTCTGTGTGTGTGAGTGGGTCTCTGTGTGAGTGGGTCTCTGTGTGAGTGGGTCTCTGTGTGTGTGAGTGGGTCTCTGTGTGTGAGGATCTGTGTATGTGTGTGGGTGTCTGTGTGTGTGGGTCTCTGTGAGTGGGTCTCTGTGAGTGGGTCTGTGTCTGTTTAAGTGGGTCTGAGTGTGTGTGAGTGTGTGCTGGTCTCTGTGTGTGTGAGTGTAAATGGGTCTCTGTGAGTGTGAGTGGGAGTGGGTCTCTATGTGAGTGTGTGTGTGGGTCTCTGTGTGTGTGTGTGTGTCTCTCTGTATCTTTGAGTCTGTGTGAGTGTGTGTGTCCAAGTGGGTCCCTGGAATACTATGTGCAGTTTTGGTCACCGAATTATAGGAAAGATATAAACAAAATAGAGAGAGTGCAGAGAAGGTTCACGAGAATGTTGACAGGATGTCAGGGTTTGAGTTACAGAAAAAGGTTGAGCAGCCTGGGGCTTTTTTCTCTGGAGCGTAGAAGATTGAGGAGGGAGTTGATGGAGGTGTTCAAGATTTTAAAAGGGCCAGAGAGAGTCAACGTGGATAGGCTTTTTCAATTAAGAGTGGGGGGTATTCAAACCAGAGGCCATTGTTTGAGATTGAACGGGGAAAATTATAAGGGGAACATGAGGAGAAATTTCTTCACGCAAAGGGTGGTTGGGATGAGGAATAAGCTTCCGGCAGAGGTGGTTGAAGCAAGGACGTAATTTACATTTAAGGAAAGACTGGATAATTACATGGAGGGGAGAGGATTGGAGGGGTATGGACCAGGTGCTGGTCAGTGGGACTAGGAGGGTGGGGATTTGTTCCAGCATGGACTAGTAGGGCCAAACTGGCCTGTTCTGTGCTGTATATGGATATATGGTGTGTGGGTCTTTGTGTGTGTGTGGGTGTCTGTGTGTGTGTGGGTGTCTGTGTGTGTGTGGGTGTCTGTGTGTGAGAGAGTGTGTCTGTGAGTGGGTCTGTGTGTGTGAGTGTGTGTGCTGGTCTCTGTGTGTGTAAGTGTGAGTGTGTCTGTGAGTGGGTCTCTGTGTGTGAGTGTGTTTGTGCGTCTGTGTGTGCGTGTGGGTCTGTGTGTGTGTGTGGGTCTGTGTGTGCGTGTGGGTCTCTGTGTGAGTGTGTGTGTGTGTGGGTCTCTGTGTGAGTGTGTGTGTGTGGGTCTCTCTATCTTTGAGTCTGTGTGTGGGTCTCTCTGTGTCTTTGAGTCTGTGTGTGTGTGGGTCTCTGTGTGTGTGTGTGTGTGTGTGTGTGGGTCTCTCTATCTTTGAGTCTGTGTGTGGGTCTCTCTGTGTCTTTAAGTCTGTGTGTGTGTGGGTCTCTGTGTGAGTGTGTGTGTGTGGGTCTCTGTGTGTGTGTGAGTCTCTCTGTATCTTTGAGTCTGTGTGTGGGTCTCTCTCTGTGTCTTAGAGTCTGTGTGTGTGTGTGTGTGTGTGTGTGTGGGTTAAAGCCCAAACCATTGTGGTTCGGATCTAATTCTGATGAAATGATTTTCCAGTTCACTCCGTGTTGTTTTGTCATCAGTTTCTTTGAATTGTTGGGAATGGAATGAGTGTGAGGTGTCAGACTTCTCCAAACTCACGAGGTTATTGCAGAGTAGTTTTCAGAGAATTGTTTACCCCGCCACCACCTTCCATGGATGTTTCCGTCCTTGTGTTGGCTTTCACAAGCCCAGGTCAGGGTCAGGCGAAGGTCACAGTTCCGAACCAAGAATGTTCTCGCTTTCTGTTGCACAGAGTTGGGTCAGACTTAAGTGGCTGTTTAAAATGTCACCATGGCTCTGCTCTCTTGCCCTTGAACGGGACAGGTGGCAAAGGGGCCGTCCTTTCTGGATCCTCCATCAGTCTGCGTTATGGCCACTCAGCCTAGAGGAACTTGCAGGATGTTCCAGCACCTTCTTCAATCCTGTGTCATCTAGCAGCTGCTGGGCCCAGTTTGAAATGAGTTCCTTTATATTCGAAGAATGCTTTCTGTCCCAGTGCATCTCCGCCATGTGACGTGACTTCATTCCTGTCTTTTGAAGTCTCTTCCAAAGTTACTCTGTGTCGAACATCTTTACCTTGACCAGAAGTTGGACCAGCCTCAGCTCTGTCAGCTGAATTAAGGCATCCCATTCTGGGGGGTGGTGGGCGGTGACTCGTTGTAATGGAAAGATTGTGGCCGCACGTGGTGGCACTTCCGGGCTCCTATTCGGAGGACGTGTCGCATGCCAATCAAGGCCTGACTTGCTCCAGGCCATCAAGGTGACTCCGGTTCAAATGACCAAGTCTGGGCTCCGGGTAGCCTGCCTGGCCTTGCCCCTGACCTTCGCCTGGGCCGACCCCTGATGAGCCCTGCACTTGGCTTCGAGCCAGTGGGGCCCTATTACCACCCCCCCAAATACCTGATGTGGGGTTATGAAGGAAAATGCTTTCCTTTGCTCTCTCTTTTTTGACTCCTCATGGCCCACGAACATCACCTTTCACACTGTTTTGGGGTGAGTCCCAAGGCCCCTTCGTTAGAGTCATATCTGTACAAATCAAGGGATGGGGGGCACGTAGCCTTTCGTTGATCTGCTGGTTTATGTGTGTTTGTGTCATTTGCTAAGTCCTGCTGGTTCCCCTCGTTCCCCACAGTGCACATCCATCCCATGGTGAACTGTGGGTTTAAGTTTATTCACTATTTAGATCCCGTTGTCCCATCTGTTTCTCTTGACAATTGACTTGTGCTTTGTACCTCAATCTTAGTCCCAGTTCTTAACCTGTGGGACCCTTACGGACCTTCACTCATAACACTTGTGGGGTTTTGCGGAGAGGGGGCTGGGGTCGATGTTGGGGCTGCTTCTTTTTACAATGGATACCGATGATTTAGATTATGGATTGAGCAGTTCTGTGGTGAAGTTTGCTGACGACACCAAGAGAGGTGTGGAGGAGGAAATGTTGAAGAAACAGAGAGACTTGGACGGCTTAGGAGAGTGGGCAAAGAACTGGCCGATGAGATACAATGTGGAGAAATGTGCGGTTGGACATTCTGGACGAGGAAATAACAAGCAGATTATTATTTGGATGGGGAGAAAATTCAAACTTGGGAAGGGCAGAGGGACTTGGGGGTCCTCGTGCAGGATAACCTAAAGATGAACCACCAGGTTGGATCGGCAGTAAAGAAAGCGAATGCTATGTTGGCGTTCATTTTAAGGGGAATAGTGTAGTAGGGTAAAGAGGTGTTGATGAGCCTCTATGGGGCACTGGGGAGACCTCATTCAGAGAACTGGGTGCAGTTTTGGGCTCCTTATTTTAGAAGGGTAATGATGTTGGAGAGTGTCCAGAGAAGATTTAGCAGGATGATTCCTAGAATGCAAGGGCTAACGTACGAGGAACATTTATCAGCTCATGGACTGTATTCATTGGAGTCGAGAAGAACGAGAGGGGAGGGAAGTCACGTGATGGAGTAGTGGCCGGATGGTGAACTCCAGCCCTCTCCAGAAAAGTTGAAAAAAATAAAGGAAAGCACAAAGGCACAAAAATAAAAATTAAAGTAAAGTGAATATAAAGGTGGAAAGAAGATGGCGATGAAAAAAGAAAAGTCGAAACCAACGGCAAGAAGAGAGGAAGAGAAGACAACGGAAGAAGAAGGAGAAGGCCTTACCTGTTCGAAGAGGCCCGCGGTGGAGAGAGAAGCCCGCTCCCTCAGGTCGGTAGAAAGTGGACTACAAAAATGGCTCGCTGAGCCGAGTAAAAGTGCGCATGCAAAAAAACACACCGACGGGAGGGGCGACCAGCTGGGGAGTCGATCTCCACAGCCGGCAATGACAGCTACAGAACAGCAGCAGCAAGAGGAGAACATAGAAGACAATGAAAACAAGAAAGAAGAGAAGAAAAAGAAAACAAAGAAACAACAGATGGCCAACCCAGAGGAAGAAGAAGAGGAAGAGGAAGGGTACAGTGAAATGGAAGAAGAAGGGAAAGGCAAGACAATGGATATATTTTCTCTTATTAAAGAATACATGGATTCATTTAAAGAATGGCAAGCACAAGAATTTAGTGATTTAAGAAGAAGAATAAACAGTACAGAAGAGAAAGTGAATAAAATAGATATGACCATATCAGAAATAGGAAAAAGAATGGACAAGGTGGAAGAACGAGAAGCAGCAGTAGAAATGGAGGTAGAGGACTTAAAAAAGAAATTAGAAGAATCTAATAAAAAAGTTAAAGAGACACGAGCTGTTAGCTCAGAAAATAGATATAATGAAAAATTATAACAGAAGAAATAATATAAAGATAGTGGGCCTTAAGGAAGATGAAGAAGGCAAGAATATGAGAGGGTTTATAAAAGATTGGATCCCCAGGATCTTAGGATGTCCAGAACTGCAGCAAGAAATGGAAATAGAAAGGGCACATAGAGCATTAGCCTTTAAACCACAACCACAACAAAAGCCAAGATCCATTTTAGTAAAATTCCTAAGATATACTACAAGAGAAAAGGTACTGGAGAAAACAATGGAGAAAGTAAGAGAGGACAACAAGCCACTGGAGTACAAAGGGCAAAAAAATTTTATTTATCCAGATATAAGTTTTGAACTCCTGAAGAAGAGAAAGGAGTTCAATACAGCAAAGGCGATTTTATGGAAGAAAGGGTATAAATTTATACTAAAGCATCCAGCGGTATTGAAAATATTTATTCCAGGACAGCAAAACAGACTATTCTCGGATCCAGAGGAAGCACGAAAATTTGCAGAACAATTACAAAATAGACTGAGAGATGAAGACGTGTAACGAGAGTACAAAAGACTGCGAACTAAAAAGACGTGTGTATAGGACTATATACATGTATAATACATATATTACATAAGTGTATGTGCATTTAAAAGAAAATATATAGTGTATAGAGAAGAATTAATGAGGGTAAAAAAGGGGAAGAGAGGAGTAAAGAGGGAATTTAGAGAGTGACCTTTGTTGTATATAAAAATTGAAATCTTTTCTGGGGGGTGCTGGGTAGGGAGAAATTACGGTCACTGCAAAATCAGTTGATGCTTGCGAGTGAATTCGCAAATCCAAATGGAGAGGGGAGATATGGTTGCCCGACAAGGGATAATGGGCAACTCAGGAAGGGGAGGGGACAATGGGGTTAAAGAAATATTAGGTAGGAGAATAAGGGGAATGTTTGATGTGTTAAAAATGTTGTCTTATAAACTGTTCAAAGAAAGAAAGCAGAAATGGATGAGAAGGAAAGGTGATGATGAGGAAACGGAAGGGAAAGATAAACAAAGTATAAAATGGCTACATTAAACTATATGACTTTAAATATTAATGGAATACATAACCAAATCAAAAGGAAGAAACTGCTAAATTTACTGAAAAAAGAAAAAATTGATATTGCATTTGTGCAAGAAACACACTTAACTGAAGTGGAGCACAAGAAATTAAAGAGAGATTTGATAGGACATGTAACAGCAGCGTCATATAACTCAAAAGCTAGAGGAGTGGCTATATTAATCAGTAAAAATGTACCAATTAAAATAGAAGAGGAAATAATAGATCCAGCAGGAAGATATGTAATGATAAAATGTCAGATATATTCGGAGTTTTGGAATTTACTTAATATTTATTCACCTAATGAAGAAGATCAAAAATTTATGCAGGATATTTTTCTGAAGATAGCAGATACGCAAGGGAATATATTAATAGGAGGGGATTTCAATCTCAATTTGGATTCAAACATAGATAAAACCGGGAAAAAAATTAACAGAAAGAATAAAGTAACCAAATTTATAATTAAATCGATGGAAGAAATGCAACTTTTGGATATATGGAGGAAACAACACCCAAAGGAAAAGGAATATTCATATTATTCGGATAGACATAAAACATATTCAAGAATAGATTTATTGTATATCTTGTATACAAGATAGAGTTAGGAAAACAGAATATAAAGCTAGAATATTATCGGACCATTCACCCTTGATATTGACAATAGAGTTAGAGGATATCCCTCCAAAAATGTATAGATGGAGATTAAACCCCATGCTACTTAAAAGACAGGATTTTAGAGAATTCATAGAAAGACAAATTAAAATGTATTTTGAAATAAATACGGAATCAGTGAAGTATAAGTTTATATTATGGGACGCAATGAAAGCGTTCATCAGAGGGCAAATAATAAGTTACGTAACTAAGATGAAGAAGGATTACAATCAGGAAACAGAACAGTTGGAAAAGGAAATAGCAGATATAGAGAGAATTGGCAAGGAAGGAAGACACTACTAAAAGAAGGGAATTAGTAGATAAAAAAATAAAATATGAAACATTTCAAACATATAAGGTGGAGAAAAATATAATGAAGACAAAGCAGAAATATTACGAACTAGGAGAAAAAACGCACAAAATTTTAGCGTGGCAGCTTAAGACAGAACAAACTAAAAGAATGGTATTGGCATCAAGGAAAAAAGACAAACAGATCACATATAATCCAACGGAAATTAATGAAAATTTCAGAGAATTCTACGAACAATTATACCAAACTGAAAACGAAGGGAAAGAAGGCAAAATAGATGAATTCTTAACTAAAATTGAACTACCGAAATTACAAACAGAGGAACAAAATAAATTAATAGAACCATTTGAAATAGTAGAAATACAAGAGACAATAAAAAATCTGCCGAATAATAAAACACCAGGAGAGGATGGTCTCCCAATAGAATTCTATAAAACATTTAAAGATTTATTAATTCCTCCTCTCCTGGAAGTAATCAACCAGATTGATAAAACACAAAGCTTACCAGATTCGTGCAAAACAGCAATAATTACAGTAATACCAAAGGCAGGGAAAGATCCACTTGCACCAGCATCATATCGACCAATATCTCTACTTAACACAGATTACAAGATAATAGCTAAATTATTAGCAAACAGATTAGCTGATTATGTACCAAAAATAGTAAGTCTAGACCAAACTGGATTCATTAAAAAAAGACGAACAACAGATAATATTTGTAAGTTTATTAACTTAATTCATGCAGTAGAAGGAAATAAAACTCCCAACAGTAGCAGTTGCTTTAGACGCAGAGAAGGCCTTCGACAGAGTAGAATGGAATTATTTATTCAAGGTACTACAAAAATTTAGTTTACCAGAGAAATATATTAATTGGATTAA
Source organism: Narcine bancroftii (assembly GCF_036971445.1). Classification (NCBI taxonomy): domain Eukaryota; kingdom Metazoa; phylum Chordata; class Chondrichthyes; order Torpediniformes; family Narcinidae; genus Narcine; species Narcine bancroftii. The sequence goes on from NW_027211911.1 coordinate 112,373, forward strand.
AGCATTATATAAGGGGCCATTGGCAAGAGTGACAGTAAATGGATATGTATCAAAACATTTTAACTTAAGCAGATCAACAAGGCAGGGATGCCCACTATCGCCCTTATTGTTCACGTTAGCCATAGAACCGCTAGCAGAACTGATAAGAACAGAAAATAAAATAAAAGGGATAAAAATAAAAGGTAAGGAATACAAAATCAGTTTATTTGCAGATGATGTTATAGTATACCTAACGGAACCAGAAACATCAATAAAAGAATTACATAAGAAATTGAAAGAGTATGGAGAAGTGTCGGGATACAAGATTAACGTAAATAAAAGTGAAACAATGCCAATGAATAATGTGGATTTCTCAAAATTCAAGAAAGATTCACCGTTTAGATGGCAAATGCAAACAATACGATACCTAGGTATACAAATAAATAAAAACCTCAGCCATCTATATAAACTTAATTATTATCCACTAATGAAAAAAATACAGGAAGATTTAGAGCATTGGAAAGACTTACCATTAACACTAATAGGAAGGATAAACTATTAAAATGAACATTTTTCCAAGGATACAATACCTATTTCAGGCACTGCCAATACACTTGACAGAAAAATTCTTTAAGGACTTAAAGAAAATAATAAGGAAATTTTTATGGAAAGGGGGGAAACCGAGGATAGCACTAGATAAATTAACAGAATGGTATAGACAAGGAGGCTTACAACTGCCAAATTTTAAAAATTATTATAGAGCCGCACAATCAAGATATCTATCAGATTTTTACCAAACAAAAGAAAAGCCAGATTGGACTAGATTAGAGCTAGACAAAATAGGGGAGAAGATACCTGAACATATATAAATGGGATGAAAAATTGGTAAAACATAGGAATTCTCCAGTATTGCGCCATTTGCTTAATATTTGGAAGAAGATTCATGTAGAAAGAAATAAAACAAACTACCAATTATCAAAACTAATACTGACGCAAAATCAGCTAATCCCTTTTACGGTAGATAACCTGTCTTTTAGAGAATGGGAGAAAAAAGGGATTAAAAGAATAGAAAATTGTTTTTCAGGGAATAAATTATTATCCTTTGAACAAATGAAGGATAAATATAATATAACTCAAGATACAGTGCTGGCATATTACCAATTGAAATCCTATTTAAAGGATAAATTCGGAAGTAGTCTGAAGTTACCAGAAGGAAGCAATTTTGAATATCTGATTAGACACAATGATAATTAAAAAATTTATAACAAACATGTATATTAAACTACAAGAAAAGGAGAATGAGGAAACAAATGGTAAAACTAAACAAAAATGGGAACAAGTTTTAAACATAAAGATAAAGAAGGAAACATGGGAGAAGTTATGCTCTGGAACTATGAGAAATACAATAAATACGAGGTTACGTATGATACACAGGCTATATATTACACCTCAAAAGTTAAATAAATGGGACCCAACAGTATCTGACAGATGTTTTCGCTGTAGAAAGGAAATGGGAACAACAGTTCATGCAATCTGGACATGTGAGAAAGTGAAAAAATGTAGGGAAGATCTAAACCAGATATTAAATAAAATCACAAAAAGCAATATACCAAAAAACCCAGAGATCTTCCTCCTAAGTAACATAAGAAACAAAGAATTTGGACTTGATTTGGATGGTGCACAAAAAAGATTTGTTAGGATAGCCCTAGCTGTAGCAAAAAAATGTATTATGTCAACCTGGAAATTAGAAGATAACTTGAGAATACAACAATGATATATAGAAATGAATAAATGTATTCCATTAGAAAAAATAACATATAGTTTAAGAAATAATATAACATTATTTGAACAAATATGGGAGCCGTACATGGAATATAATAGAGAAAACCTACCGGGACATCTATCACCTAAAATGACAAAAGGAAAAGAGAATGGAAGGAATTGACTCAGTGGAAGTTTTTGTTCGTTAATGTTGAGTGACAACATTGTTTGATGGGTTTGATGTATCTTGGACTCAGAGTTTTGAATGGATGGAGGAGGAGGTGGGGGGGGAGGGGAGGAGGGAGGGGGGGAGAAAACGACACTGTATATATTTGAAAGGAGAAATGTGTATATCTTGAATAATGTGATCTATAGTGTGAAAAATAAAAAATTTAAAAAAAAACAATACTTAGACATAATCTATATACATATATTAAAATGAATCGCATTAATTAAAAAAAAAGAGAAGAACGAGAGGGGATCTCAGAGAAACGTTTCGAAGGCTGAAAGGATTGGACAGAGTTTTTTTTTAAATATGGAATGCTTCACGAGTTTGCGTGTCATCCTTGCACAGGGGCCATGTTAATCTTCTCTGTATCGTTCCAATTTTAGTATATGCTGCCAAAGTGAGCACATTGGACAGAGTTCATGTGAATAAGATGGGTGGGTGAATCCAGGACTAGAGGGCATGGTCTTAGAATGAGAAGGGACCCATTTAAAACAGAGACAAGAAATTTCTTGAGCCGGAGGGTCGTGGATTTGTGGAATTCATTGCCACATACGGTTGTGGAGGTCAGATCATTGGGGGAGATTGATCGGAATCTAATGAGTCAGGGGATCGAGGGATATGGGGAAAAGGCTAGAACTTGGAACTAGATGTGAGAACATTTTAGCTCAGGGTTGAGTGGTGGAGCAGACGATGGGCCAAATGGCCTGCTTCTGTTCCTTGATCTTATGACCAGCCAGCAGAATGGCTTCCTTGTAAACACAACTGCGATCTGCGTTTCCGTTTTGACAACATAAGTGAACAAGCAAAAGGGCCTTTGTGTGATTAGGTCCCATCCTTGAGCAACCCAATAGTCCAAGATATTTCAATGAGCAAACATTTCAATTTTTATTGAAGTTCTTTCGCAGAGTTTGGAACTCAAAAAATGGCTTCTCTCTGAGTGTAATTGGGAATCTGGATGTGTCCATGTGTTCAAACCCAAAAAGATAACTTTTTTTTTCCAAACTTTATTTATTCGCTCAAGATACAGGTAATAAGTAACATATATAACAATAAACTAGACATGAACATTACATTTTATATTTTATATAAAAGAAAAAAGAGAGAACCCCCCCCCCTTCAGCCAACTCTCCTAAGGAGAGCCATGAAAAAAAGAGAAAAAAAAAGAAATAAAGAAAAATGAAGCATACTTATTAAAATCTAATCAATGTAAATCAAAATGTAAATATTCTGACTATAACAACCACTTATGAAGAAAAAAATTATAATTATTACGCGAAACAAATGTAATATTTTCCATTATTAAACAAGATCTCATCTCATTATGCCATCTATTAACATCAATAATATTTGTATCCTTCCACGTACTAGCAATACATTTTTTCACTACAGATAATGCTAAATATACAAAAGTAAGTTGAAATTTATCTAATCCCAGACCTTTCAAAGGCTCCAAACTACCCAATAAAAATACCGTCGGGTCTAAAGGTATTTTAATCTTATACAGGTATTCTAAAAACAATTGAATTTTTTTCCAAAAAGATTGAATATTTATACATGACCAAACCACATGAAAAAAAGTTCCAACCACGTTACCACATCTAAAACACAAATCTGAGTCATGAAAACCATATTTTTTTAGTTTTTCAGGTGTTAAGTATAATTGATGTAAAAAATTATAATTAATCATTACATAATGTGCATTTATCAATCTAGTTACACTATCATAACAAATATCTGACCAATCATCCTCGGAAAAAATAAAGCCGATCTCCACTTCCCATTTACCTTTAGATTTATCCCAACCCTTTTTATCCATACCATCCTGTAATATTTGATACATAACTGAAATATAACCCTTCTCTGGTACCTTCATAAGAAAAGTCTCAAATTTAGTCATTTCAGGTAAAATCATATCTCTACCAAACACATGTTTTACCAAAGATCGAATTTGATAATAAAGAAACAAAGAATTCTTATCAATACCATAACTATCCTCGAAACCTGTTCTTTCTTTAATTGCCACGCCAATACCTTATGTGCTTTCTCTCCCCATTCATAATATTGTTGTTTAGTCCTATTAATCATACACTCAAATTGATAAGATTGCAAAGTATTATATTCCAGTTTCAACCTAGATAATTCTATTTTCTAAGATAACTTTACAAATAATATATATTTTAAAACACAAATTCTGACATAACAGATATCCCCCTGAAAGAGGGGGATGGAGAGACACCAGTCAGTGTACAGATATTCCCCCTGAGCGAGGGATGGAGAGACCCTGGTCAATGTATAGATATCCCCCTGAAGAGAGGGGAACGGAGAGACATCAGTGAGTGTACAGATATCTCCCTGAGAGAGTGGGACAGCGAAACACCGGTCAGTGTACAGCTATCCCACTGAGAGAGGGGGATGAAGAGATACCGGTAATGTACAGATATCCCCGAGAGAGAGGAATGGAGAGGCCCTGGTCAGTTGAGAAAGGAGGGAGTATTTGGAATTGTTTTTTTGAAAACTTTGCTTTCTCCAAACAGATGTGGCCGCCACCCCGCAGCCGGAGAAGGTCCGAGCCTTTCCTCTGTGGACCTGGCTCATTGTCGTTGTTGTGTTAGTTGTCTCTTTGCCGATTGGAATTGCCTGGTACAGAACCCGATTCCTCCACACATCCACAGTGGCAAGTGAGTGTGATCTCCCCACCCAGCCATACCCCCTCCTCCCGTCCCGTGACCGAGGGAGTCTCTCCACCGAACTGTCTCCCACCAATGTCAGAGGGAAGCCCTCTATCCAAAACATCTGTCAACATCTCCCCTTCTCTCCCGCAGAACCCGTGCAAGAGATCGGAACCGGGGACTCGGCGAATCAACAGATGCTTGGCTCCGATTGAGGGTGGGTGTCAGTCCCGGAGAAGAGTGGAGTGTGGGGGGGTGGTGGGTGACTGGTCGCCGTATCTTAAACATCCTACACCCCTCCCTGTCTCTGTAACCCCCTCCAGACCCCGAAACCCCTCCCTGTCTCTGTAACCTCCTCTGGTCCCTTTGCCAACTCTGCCATCTTGTGTCCAATGCAGGTAAGGAAGGAAGTGGCCATTCTACCCTTCTCCCACACTATCCCACCCACGCAAATCCTCACCTGTGTGCTCCCCCTTTAGTCTGCAACCCCTCCCCCTGACCCCCACTCCCTGCTGATCACAGGCACGGATCTCAGCGGTGGCCAGATTTCATCTGAAAGACGCCGTCATGTCTTCAAACAGGCCGTTAAACACCTGTTCGGAGCCAACTCTATGCCAGGCAGTTGGATCCTGCGGGGCAGTGCAGCATCACTGCTCCCTGCTCTCCCGGGTTTACAGCAGTGACAGGGCTGCCGGGTTTTTGGTGAGGGGTTGGGGAGAGATTTACATCTTGTTTTTGAACCGACTTAAATTCCTTTCTCTCGCCAGGTTTACAAGACGTTCCTGTTCTCATCTCCGTGTGCCTGAAAGGTTTTGTCCCAAGTTGTTTGAGATTTATTCCACAATGTCGGTCTGTGGACTTAGAAACGGACATTCCCAGCTCCCTGGAATTAGACGTCACCCTTTCGGATGTTCCAATTCACCGTAACACCATGTGGGACCCTCTTCTTTCAATGGGGTGGATTTCCAAAGTCTCTCTCCCCTCACCCCTTATGGGGTGGTCAAAAACACTGTCCCCTCTTCACCTCTGAGATGCAATAGAGGGAGCTTCACTCTGTGTCTCACCCCAGAAGTGTGTGACAGGACAGGGGGAGAGGGAGTCTCACTCTGTGTCACACCCCAGGAGTGTGTGAAATGATGGGGGGGGGGAAGAGGGAGCTTCACTCTGCGTCCCACCCTGGGAGTGTGTGATGGGATGGGGGGGAGAGGGAGTTTCACTCTGTGTCCTACCCTGGGAGTGTGTGAAGTGACGGGGAAAAGGGAGCTTCACTCTGTGTCCCACCCCAGGAGAAATAGAGGGAATTTAGACCCTAATCTAGGATTTTTTTTTGACAGGAGTTAGTATTTTACAATTTTAAATGTTTATTTATTATATTAAATGAAGACTTTCGTAATATTTTGTTTGCTCTGGATCTCCTCAAAAAAACAGCACTGTTTCTGTACAGAAGGTTTTGAAGGCCACTCGCTCCCTCTACTTCCTGAAATCCCAATGAATATACTGAGGATGCCTCCATTTTGTGGGTGATCAGAATAGGAGTCTATTCAGCCCATCAATCTTGCCTTTCCCCTCTCAATAGCATCCCATCTGAAACCTTGATCCCTTCCCCTGCTCGTTGCCCTCTTCCCCCACCCCCACCCCGAGTTGCAGCCTCTCCGAACGGAGAATTCCTCAGATACATTTCTCTATGGGAGAAGCAGTTCTTCCTCATCTTTCTAAGTGGAGGAACGGAGGGACCTGGTGGTTTTCATCCATGCCTCAACGTCCTGCACACTTTGACAGGACCATAGAAGGACCATAGAACACGACAGCACAGGTTTGGGCCCTTTGGCCCATCTAGACTGTGCCAAACTATTTATTCTACCTGGTCCCACTCACCTGCACCCAGTTCATTCCCCTCCCATCCATGTACCTGTCCAAAATTCCTCTTTAATGTTAAAATTGAGCCCCCATTCACCACCTCAGTTCATTCCACACCCCCACCGCTCTCTGTGTGAAGAAGTTCCCCGTAAACCTCTCCCTTTCACCCTTAACCCGTATCCTCTGGTTCATGACTCACCTCCCTTCAGTGGGAAAAGCCGACCTACATTTACTTTGTCCCCCTCATCATTTTAAACACCTCGATCAAATCTCCCCTCATTCTTCTACGCTCCAGGGAATAAAGTCCTCACCTGTTTAACTTTTCCCTGTAACTCAGTTCCTGAAGTCTGGGCAACATCTTAGTAAATCTTCTCTGCATCATTCTATCTTATTGAGATCTTTCCTGTAGTTCGGTGACCAAAACTGCACACAATTTTCCAAATGTGGCCTCACCAATGTCTTGTACAACCTCACTATAACATCCCAGCTCCTGTCCTCAATACTTTGTTTTATGAAGCCCAATGTGCCAAAAGCTCTCTTTACAACCCTGTCCACCTGCGACGTCACTTTCAGGGAACAATGTCTCTGTATTCCCAGATCCCTCTGTTCTTCCGCACTCCTCAGTACCCGACCATTCACCGTGGACGTCCTTTCTTAGTTTATCTATCCAAATGCAACATCTCACACTTGTCTGCATCTATCTAAAATTTTATTTTTATTTTACATAAAAGGAAAATCTAAACCCACAACCAAGAAAGAAACTGATTGGCCAAAAAAGAGGAATTCAGAATTCTTTTCAGTGATAAATCACCTCCCAAGACAACATTTCTACCTTTGTGACAAATCAACCATTATAAAAGGAACTCAAAAAGGGTCCTCACTGTGTGTGAAATTTTACATTCAAATCAGAAATCGAGCAGCTCATCTTCTCTCAGTTTAAACACGACGTGACATCACATAGCAATTAAGCAGGGTTAGTTGGGGTCACTCCCCTCCATCTGGACAACTCTGCCCGCCAAGCCAGGAAAGAAATAAAGTCAGATGTTGTTGATATTCTACCACTCTCTCCACCAGTATCGAATAAAGCTGTTAAGGATTTACTGTAACTGTAAAAAGTGCAGAGAAAGTTTGAAATACTTTGGTCCAATATTTCTCAAGACTCCCAACACATCCGGAACATATGAATTCACGAAACATCCCCATTTATCACAACAAGGAGATGCATCCGCATCAAAACAAGATTGTTTGACTTTGGACATGTGAGCCCTAGGGATAGAGTGACGGGCACATAAAGAAGAGGTATTAACCAATTGAAAATTACATTCCACAGAAATATTATGAATTGGGGGAGAGAGCTCACAATGTGTTGGCCTGGCAATTGAAGACAAAACAAGCTTCAAGAACAATTAATGCTATTAAAAGAAATTCAAAAATTATAAACCTCAAGGTATAAATGATTCTTTTAGAGAATTTTATGTTAAATTATATACATCTCAATTTAATAATGCTGAAGAGAATATTAATAGTTTCTTAACTGAAGGTTATCTTTCTTTAAAATGCCAAGATTTAGATTCCCCATTTACAGTTAAAGAAGTCACTAATGATCTGTCTCCAGGTGAAGATCATTTTCCATCTGAATTTTATAAGAAATGTAAAGATTTGTTAATACCCCCATTAATGGAGGTATTGAAACAGGCAAAGAAAGTCCATTCTTTATTGGTGTCTTTTTCTAATGCAATTATAACAGTAATACCTAAGAATACAAAGATTTGTTAAAGGTTGAATCGTATAGACCAATTTCATTATTAAATGACGATTATAAAGTTTTAGCAAATAGGTTAATATTTAATTAATTTAATTCATTTAGCTCAATCTGGATTTGTTAAAAACTGATATTCTGCAGATAACATTGCTGTTAATTAGTTTCCGAGATGAAATCTGATTTATCACTAGATGCTGAAAAAGTGATTAGAATTAGAAATAGATTAGAATAGAGTTTTTAATTTAAAAGAAAATTGGATTTGGATTGGTGTTTATTAGCTGGATTAAAACTTTATATAAAAGCCTTTCCGCTAAAGTGGTGAGACATGGACAAATACCTTGTGCCTTTTCATTAACTAAATCGACTAGACAAGGATGTCCTTTGTCCCCAGTTTTATTTATTTTAGCAAGCGAACCTTTAGCACAATTAATAAGACAAGATTTTAATATTAAGGAAATTTCTGATTAATTAATTCTGATTAATTCATTTGCTGGTGATGTTTTGATTTGTATAACAGATCCTGAAAATTCTTAGCATTCATTGAATAGGAGATGAAAAGAACATGGTTATAAAATTAACTGGGATAAAAGTGAAATTATGGCTGGGATGGAGCGAGGAGCCTCGGGCCTTCACTGAGGCCTTATGGGTTGGTTAAAGGGTTGGAGGCGAGACATTCGGTACAGTCGAGTGCAGTCACACGTGATCAACCACAATTCCTCAATAGCGATCATTTCTGCTTTGAGAGCTCAAAACATTGGGACAGCAAAGCTATCTAAATATATATACAGAGGCTCATTTCCTTCCTCTGGTTTTTTTTCCCCTCGGCGACACACAACATGGTCTTGAAGCTACACACAAGGCCCACTGGAAGTAGTTGACACCCCTTATTCTGGAACCTTCACTTTCAAAGCAACTCGCAGTCCGACGCCATTAATCACTGCATCGTATAAGTCTGTTTCTCCCTGCCGTCCTTGGTGTGAGGTTGTTACTGGTGCACCATTTGGTCACGTTTCCCATTGCCCTTCAGTCTGCTGACTCATTGCCTTCCTTTCTACAACTCATGACCGAGGTCTCATCATTGTATCGAGTGCGCAGTGTAAAGAGAGTAGAGTGCAGCCCTGGGGTGATCCAGTCCTCCCCTCTGCAATATCCTGCTCCACCGCTGCCTCTCCGACGCCCTGAGCTGTCTGGATGCTGTACAGCTACGGCAGCTAAAGGAGGATCTGTCCGACGGGCCATTCAGTGCTGGGTCGGGAATCCCACGGGCCCGGCTGGAGGGAGCCAACTCACTCGACCTGGCATGCCTGTTGGTGGGGACATATGGGGAAGTGGAGGCCACTTGGGTTGTGGTCCGGGTGCTGGAGAAGCTGCTGGAGCGGCCAGTCGCTGAGTTCCTGAGGCGCAGCCTCAGCTGGGATGGTCCTGCAGAGAGGGCGAGGGGCAGGGATGGTCCTGCAGAGAGGGCGAGGGGCAGGGATGGTCCTGGGGAGGGTGCAAGGGGCTGGGACAGAGTAGGTGGACATTTGAGGGTCCATGATGGTGCAGGTGAGTCTTTGAGGGGCCAGAACCATGCAGATAGGTGCTTCAGGGTTCCTGATAGTGCAGGTGGGTCTCTGAGGGACCAGAACCGTGCAGATAGGTGTTTCAGGGTTCCTGACAGTGGAGGTGGGTCTTTGAGGGGCCAGAACCATGCAGATAGGTGTTTCAGGGTCCCTGACGGTGCAGGTGGGTCTCTGAGGGGCCAGAACCATGCAGATTGGTATGTTGGGCTCCAGAACAGTCCCAGGGAAGTGGAGAGGGTCGTGGACAATTCCAGTGGGTTTTTAAGTTTCCAGATCCATGCAGGTGGGCGTGTGAGCACCTGGGACAGTATTCTGGAGGATGTGAGGGTCTGGAACAGACACAGGAGAGTCTGAGGGGTCAGAACGGTGCAGGTGGGTGAAGAAAGAGCGAAAAAGAGTGATTGTATGAGTGTGTTTGTGTGTGTGCGTATATGTGATGGAGAGGCAGTGTCCAACACCTGGTGGCCCTGCTGCACTTCTGTTTGGAGGACACACTACCTGCCAATCAAGGTCAGACTCACCCCAAGCCATCAAGGTGACCCTTGCAATGGGCCCACCTAAATCACCAGGTGCTGCAGTCCAGGCAGCCTGCCCAGACCCAACCCTGACCTTCACCCCATTGGCCCAGGTGAATCACCTCAGCTGACCCTTGCTGGCTGACTTCAGTAAGCCTGTGAACTGGTCCAACCAGCTAGACCCTCGTGGCAAGTGAATGGGCCACCACATGCCTTCCTTAAGGAGTCGGGGTTTCCCGAGGCAAGAGGCAGTCAGGGAGCCTACTGGCTGCTGGCATCACTGCTGAGACGCCAGGTAGGGATCACCAAGCAGCTGGTGGACAAGGTGCAGTCTCTCTCTGAGCAAAAGGACAGGGAGACAGAAGCCCTGGGATGGACAGCGATGCACCTTCTTTTTTTTAAACTTTATTTATTTGAAAGATCATTAGTAGTAATACAGAATATATTCCATTAAGAGAATTTTATATGAGTATATATAAAAAAAAGAAAAAAAAATTAAATCCCCACCCACCCTCCCACCCCATCAGCCAGCTCTCTTAAGGAGAGCCAAAAATAGATAAACAGAAACTAAGAATATATAATAAATCAAAATACATCTAAATGCATATATTCCAAATATGGTAACCACTTATTAACAAACAAAAATAATTGTCATGCAGATTATATGTAAATTTTTCCATAACAATACAAGCCTTCAACTCATTCTGCCACCGCATTATATTAATCACTATGTTATCTTTCCATGTACTTGCTACACATTTTCGAGCTACAGACAGTACGAACAACAATGCACCTTCTGTCGACTCCCTCGGGACCACCTCCACAGCCTAATCGCCCTTAATCTGCAGTCAATTGACTCTCCCCCGAGGTGTCGATTGCTCATTATATCGATGACATCCTCATCCTCATCCAGGGGCCGTCTGAGACCATTGTCTCCAATGCTCTTCAGATGCCAGTGCATTTCCTGAGAGATGGGGGGTGGGCCATTAATAGGCACAAGATTCAGGGGCCCTTCCATGAAGCCCATTTCCTGGAAATTCAATGGCACCTGGGACACAGGTAGATGCTAGAATCGGCCAGGAATAAAATTTTAAACTCTGCAGTCCCCCCTCCCCTCCCCCAGTAAAACTAGTAGCCAGAGCTTTGTGGGTCTCCTGGGCTATGGTGACAACATATACCCCACCTCACCATGACCCTGAGACCACTACAGGGTCTCACAAAACAAAGCCACTTTCCAATGGGGTCCCGAACAACAGGCTGCTTTCATACAGTGCAACAGGCTGTGGAACAAGCATTGCTCCTCGCTCCCAGGCAGGCAGATATTTTTTTGAAATGCAGGTTTCAGTGAGGGAGACCACTGGCGAATGGTGCCTCTGGCAGAAGCTCCGGGGTCGCAGAGTCCCGTTGGGCTTCTGGACAAAGTCCCTGCCTGAAGCTGCAGCCTGTTTGAGCGCCAGCTACTTGCCCTGCTACCTGGCCCTCCTAGCCACTGAGCACCAAACAGGCACTGAGCCCTTCATCCTCCATCCACATCTACGCCAATTCATAGGCAGTGGTCAACAGCATGGCAATGTGGACAGCCCGATGGAGTGGAAAATCCACGGATGCCCCTTTTGGGGACAGCATCACTGGCAACTGATCTGGGACCAAGCTACCCACAGGAACATCACAGTACATCACGTAGATGCAAATAGCCGCAACACCACAGAGGAGGCAGTGCACAACGCGGCCGTGGACCAGGCCGCACAAATATGCACTACCTCCACCTCCCCACCAGACACAGACAATGGGGCACTGGCCACATGGTCACACCGCAAAAGCGGCCACTTAGGGGCTGACAGCACATGACGATGAGCAGAACAGTTCTGGTCGACTGCCCCGTCTGTCAGTGGGTAAAGCCAAGGGGGTGGCCAACAGGGCTGATAGGTCACATTCGATGTGGCACGGGAGCAGGTCACATATGGCAGATCAACTATATCAGACCACTCCCACGCCAAAATAAAAAGCAGTAAGCAGTATATCCTAACATGTGGACACATGTTCTGGTGTATCAGTGGCAGTACCATGTGGGAAGCTGACCAAAATAACACCATTAAAGGATTGCAGCACCTCCCCACCATCTACAGAGTCCCATGGGAGGTGCAATCCGATCAGGGCTCACACTTCACGGGGTCCAAAGACCAGGAATGGGCTGCTGAGGGGGGATCTCATGGCTAATCCACATAACCTCCCACCCACAGGCATCGGGGTTGGCTGAGAGAATGAACGGCTTGCTCAAGGAGAGTATCTGCACTCTGACACCCTCCCACACACTGAGAGGATGGCTGAACATGTTGCAATAGGCTGTGGACCATTTAAACGCATGCCCTCTGGCCAAGGAGACACCCCATGTCTCGCCACCTCTCACACTCCCCAGAGCCCACCAATTCCCCCCTCCCCAAGACCAAGGACTCAGGGAGAGCATGGATACAACAGTCATTAGGTCCCCCCACAAAAGGGGGAGATTGCCACATGCGGTCCTGGAGACACCTGCTGGGACACAATTCCAGGCCAGACCAACCTCTCCTGTCTCCAAATTCATCATCTCACTTGGAGACAATGAGTTTCCCCCCCTCCCCAACCTTCCCCCCCCCGCCTCCACCTTCCCCCGTCTCTTGTTTCTTTCACCCTACAGAAACATGCAAGTCCTGCATCTACCCCTGCTGCTCACAGCAACCATTGGCAATGTCACACTGACAAACATGTTTCTTCACATTGCCTACAATTTCACCACCACCACAAACAAATCAGACTGCTGGATCTGTGCCCAAACTCCAGCACACGCCGATCAAGCATTACCACTCACCCCCACCCCGCTGGATGACTCTCAGATGAACTACCTACATAGGCTCTTTGCTCCAGCAGGAGTGGGCCTAATGGCAGCCCACCACCCCTGACATCCACACTAAACATTATCCCCTCCACCAACTCCCGATGGGGTGGGTACTTCAGGATCTGGTACTTCCACTTGAGTGCCGACCCTCCGCATCATCCCACTGCTCCTCCATAGACCAAAGGAGAGTTGATGCAGACTCCCCAACAGACACACCTCCAACCTCCCCGTTGGCAACAGTGAATGCCTGCAAGATGGCAACTCGCACACAGACAGACAGACACACACGCACACACAAACATGCATGCATTTGCGCATAGTGAGGTTAAATTCAAAGTGAAATAAGAACTATCATGTTATTAGTTATTAATCATAAAAAAATCATTGTTTTTGAAAATTCCATTGGTCTCTGGTTAGTTCCCACTGATGCTGCTCTGGTATATAACATAATTGGGGGCTCATTCGTGATTTGACATGTTTGGAACTAATTGACTGACAAATTTTCAATATATTTGGTTGAATTTTTTTTGAAAGCCAATGAAAAGGCTTGTGTTTGCGGAAAAGCAGCAGCAATGGGTTTTGATAACTTTCAACAGTGCCAATCTTTGCCAATTTAAAGGGGCAGCAAAGAATGTGTTTTTGCTTATGGCTCAAGAGTTGTGATGGGGGGGCCTGAAAAATATAGAATGAAGAGAAAGGAATGAATGAAGCAGCTAGTAAAATGCAGGAACCTGTTTCCAGACACGTCTAAATAACACCAATAACTTGTCGTGATGTTGAATGACTGTTGTAAAGTGCTGATGGTGGTGATGAAGCGACAGGAGCTGCTTTGTTACCAAAGGATTATTGTGATCATATTGAACATCCAGTGGTTTATGTATCTAAGAAAGTCAATCAACATCAAAAGAGTTATTCTTCTATTGGAAAAGAATCACTGTCCCTTGCATGGGCTTTTCAACATTTCCAGGTTTACATTTGTAATGCTATGGGACTGATTACTGTCGACACTGATCATAACCCATTCGTATTTTTGAGTAAAATGAATCTTAAATTGGAATTTAGTTTTACAAGAATATGATTTAATGATAACCCATATAAAAGGCAAGGATACTGTCATTGCTGATTTCCTCTCCAGATGTTGAATTTACAATTTGTTTCTGCAATGTTTCTTTATATGATATTGTTGAAGAATGTAAACTCCACTAGATAAATGGATGATTGCTGTTTAAAATGTTGATATTTAAGAAGCTCAAAATTTCTTCTGTGGGAATGAGATCTATTGAACTTAAAAGTCAAGTTATAGAATCATACATGTATTTTTAGCGAGGGAATGGTGGGCTGAAACAGGGTCACAGAGAGACTCACAGGGTTGCACTCACAGAGAGAGAAAGAGAGAGAGAGAGAGGTAATTTTCGGAGTCGGTGTGTCTTGAAAAACAGAGCTGTAAAACCTGATGTGGCTCCAAGTTCAAGAACAATGGGTGTTTGCTTCCAAGCATTTGTGTGTACACACAGCATTCTGCTGGCAGCTGTTTAAACAAGCCCAGTCTTCTTGAGTGACTGGCGCAGACTATCTGGAGTCATGTCCACACAATTTTGGATGGAGATGAGGTCAGATGCTTTTAGAACATGGATGTGAAGTGGCTTTTTTATTTTTTTATTTTTTATTTTTCATTTTTCACACCATAAACCATATTAACCATGATACATACTTTTTCCTTTTCAAATATATACAGTGCCATTTTCTCCCCCCCCCTCCTCCCATCCCACCCTCCCTACCTCCCCCCTCCCGTCCATTTAAAGTTCAAAATCTAGGATACATTAAACCAGTCAAACAATGTTGTCATTCAATAAAAATAAACAAGAAATTCCACTGAGTCAATTCTTTTCATTTCCTTCTCCTTTCGTTAATTTAGGTAGTGAATGTCCCCGGTAGGTTTTCGCTATTGTGTTTCATGTAAGGCTCCCATATTTGTTCAAATATTTCAATATTATTTCTTAAACTATATGTTATTTTTTCTAATGGAATAAATTTATTCATTTCTATATACCATTGTTGTATTCTCAAGTTATCTTCTAATTTCCAGGCTGACATAATACATTTTTTTGCTACGGCTAGAGCTATCTTAACAAATCTTTTTTGTGCATCCTCCAAATCAATTCCAAATTCTTTGTTTTTTATGTTACTTAGGAGGAAGATCTCTGGATTCTTTGGTATATTGTTTTCTGTAATTTTATTTAATATTTGGTTTAGATCTTCCCAAAATTTTTATACTTTCTCACATGTCCAGATTGCATGAATTGTTGTTCCCATTTCTTTTTTACATTGAAAACATCTATCCGATACTGTTGGGTCCCATTTATTTAACTATTGAGGTGTAATGTATAGCCTGTGTATCCAGTTATATTGTATCATACGTAACCTCGTATTTATTGTATTTCTCATCGTTCCAGAACATAACTTCTCCCATGTTTCCTTTTTTATCTTTATATTTAAATCTTGTTCCCATTTTTGTTTAGTTTTACCATTTGTTTCCTCATTCTCCTTTTCTTGCAGTTTAATATACATATTTGTTATAAATCTTTTGATTATCATTGTGTCTGTAATCACATATTCAAAGTTACTTCCCTGTGGTAAACTCAGACTGCTTCCTAATTTGTCCTTCAAGTAGGATCTCAATTGGTAATATGCCAGCACTGTATCTTGAGTTATATTGTATTTATCTTTCATTTGTTCAAAGGATAATAATCTATTTCCTGAAAAACAATTTTCCATTCTTTTGATCCCTTTTTTCTCCCATTCTCTAAAGAAAAGGTTATCTATTGTAAAAGGGAGTAACTTGTTTTGCGTCAATATTAGTTTAGGTAATTGATAACTTGTTTTATTTCTTTCTACATGAATCTTCTTCCAAATATTGAGTCGATGATGTAATACTGGAGAACTTCTATATTGTACCAATTTTTCATCCCATTTATATAATATGTGTTCAGGTATCTTTTCCCCTATTTTATCTAATTCTAATCTAGTCCAATCTGGCTTTTCCCTTGTTTGATAAAAATCTGATAGGTTTCTTAATTGTGCGACTCTATAATAATTTTTAAAGTTTGGCAGTTGTAAGCCTCCTTGTTTATACCATTCTGTTAATTTATCTAGTGCTATCCTCGGTTTCCCCCCCTCCATAAAAATTTCCTTATTATTTTCTTTAACTCCTTGAAGAATTTCCCTGTCAGGTGTATTGGCAATGCCTGAAATAGGTATAATATCCTTGGAAAAATGTTCATTTTAATACAGTTTATCCTTCCTATTAGTGTTAGTGGTAAATCTTTCCAATGCTCTAAATTGTCCTGTAATTTTTTCATTAGTGGATAATAATTGAGTTTATATAGTTGGCCGAGGTTTTTATTTATTTGTATACCTAGGTATCTTATTGCTTGCATTTGCCATCTGAATGGTGATTCCTTCTTAAATTTTGAGAAATTCGCATTATTCATAGGCATTGCTTCACTTTTATTTACGTTAATCTTGTAACCCGACACTTCTCCATATTCCTTCAATTTCTTATATAATTCTTTTATTGATAGTTCTGGTTCTGTTAAGTATACTATAACATCATCCGCAAATAAACTGATTTTATATTCCTTGTCTTTTTTTTAACCCTTTTATATTATTTTCTGTTCTTATCAATTCTGCTAGTGGTTCTATAGCTAACGCGAACAATAAAGGTGATAGTGGGCATCCCTGCCGTGTTGACCTGCTTAAGTTAAATTGCTTTGATACATATCCATTTACTGTCACTTTCGTCAATGGTCCCTTATATAATGCTTTAATCCAATTAATATACTTCTCTGGTAAACTGAATTTTTGCAATACTTTGAATAAATAATTCCATTCTACTCTGTCAAAGGCCTTCTCTGCATCTAAAGCAACTGCTACTGTTGGCGCTTTACTCCCTTCTACTGCATGAATTAAGTTAATAAATTTACAAATATTGTCTGTGGTGCGTCTTTTTTTAATAAATCCAGTTTGGTCTAGATTTACCATTTTCAGTACATACTCTGCTAATCTGTTTGCTAATAGTTTAGCTATTATCTTATAGTCTGTGTTAAGTAAAGATATTGGTCTATATGACGCTGGTGCGAGTGGATCTTTCCCTTGCTTTAGTATTACTGTAATTATTGCTGTTTTACATGAATCTGGTAAGCTTTGTGTTTTATCAATCTGGTTGATTACTTCCAGGAGGGGAGGAATTAATAAATCTTTAAATGTTTTATAGAATTCTATTGGGAATCCATCCTCTCCTGGTGTTTTATTATTTGGTAATTTTTTTATTATCTCTTGTATTTCTACTATTCCAAATGGTTCTGTTAATTCATTTTGTTCCTCTATTTGTAGTTTTGGTAGTTCAATTTTAGTTAGAAATTCAACTATTTTCCCTTCTTTCCCTTCGTTTTCAGTTTGGTTTAATTGTTCATGGAATTCTCTAAAGTTTTCCTTGATCTCCTTTGGATTATATGTGATTTGTTTGTCTTTTTTCCTTGATGCCAATACCATTTTCTTAGCTTATTCTGTCTTAAGCTGCTATGCTAGAATTTTGTGCGTTTTTTCCCCTAGTTCATAATATTTCTGTTTTGTCTGCATTATATTCTTCTCCACCTTATATGTTTGTGGTGTTTCATATTTTATTTTTTTATCTGCCAATTCTCTTCTTTTAGTTGTATCTTCCTTCATTGCTAATTCTTTTTCTATATTTACTATTTCCCTTTCCAACTGCTCTGTTTCCTGATTATAGTCCTTCTTCATCTTGGTTACATAACTTATTATTTGCCCTCTAATGAACGCTTTCATTGCATCCCATAGTATAAACTTATCTTTCACTGATTCCGTATTTATTTCAAAATACATTTTAATTTGTCTTTCAATGAATTCTCTAAAATCCTGCCTTTTGAGTAACATGGAGTTTAATCTCCATCTATACATTCTTGGAGGAATGTCCTCTAACTTTATTGTCAATATTAAGGGTGAATGGTTCGATAATATTCTAGCTTTATATTCTGTTTTTCTTACTCTATCTTGCATACAAGCTGATAACAAAAATAGGTCTATTCTTGAGTATGTTTTATGTCTAGCCGAGTAATATGAATATTCCTTTTCCTTTGGGTGTTGTTTCCTCCATATATCCAAAAGTTTCATTTCTTCCATCGATTTAATTATAAATTTGGTTACTTTGTTCTTTCTGTTAATTTTTTTCCCAGTTTTGTCCATATTTGAATCCAAATTCAGGTTGAAATCCCCTCCTATTAATATGTTCCCTTGCGTATCTGCTATCTTCAAAAAAATATCTTGCATAAACTTTTGATCTTCTTCGTTAGGTGAATATACATTGAGTAGATTCCAAAACTCCAAATATATCTGACATTTTATCATTACATATCTCCCTGCTGGATCTATTATTTCCTCTTCTATTTTAATTGGCACATTTTTACTAATTAATATAGCTACCCCTCTTGCTTTTCAATTATACGACGCTGCTGTTACGTGTCCTACCCAATCTCTCTTTAATTTCTTGTGCTCCAATTCAGTTAAATGTGTTTCTTGTACGAATGTTATATCAATTTTTCTTTTTTCAGTAAATTTAGCAGTTTCTTCCTTTTGATTTGGTTATGTATTCCGTTAATATTTAAAGTCATATAGTTCAGCGTAGCCATTTTATACTTTGTTTATCTTCCCTTTCCGTTTCTCCATCATTACCTTTCCTTCTTATCCATTTCTGCTTTCTTGTTTTGAACACTTTATAAGACAACATTTCTAAAACATCAAACATTTTCCCTATTCTCCTATTTAAAACTTCTTTAACCCCAATCTCCCCTCCTCCTCCTGAGTTGTCCTTTATCCCTTGTCGGACAACCACATCTCCCCTCTCCATTTGGATTTGCGAATTCACTCGCAAACGTCAGCTGATTTTGCAGTGACCATAACTCCTCCCCACCCAGCCCCCCCAGAAAAGATTTCAATTTTCATATGTAACAAAGGTCACTCTTTTAATTCCCTCCTTATTCCCTCTATTCCATTTCCCTCCCTTATTAATTCTTGTCTACACTCTATATATTTTCCTCTAAATACGGATACATTCATGTATGCACACTATATATATACACACATATACCCCTTTACACACATACATATAGATCATGGTCATTTTTACTCTTATTACATGTCTTCATCTCTCTGCTTGTTTTGTAGTTGTTCTGCAAATTTCCTTGCTTCCTCTGGATCCGAGAATAGTCTGTTTTGTTGCCCTGGAATAATTATTTTAAGTACCGCTGGGTACCTTAACATAAATTTATATCCTTTTTTCCATAAGATCGTTTTCGTTGTATTGAACTCCTTCCTCTTCTTCAGGAGTTCAAAACTTATGTCTGGATAGAAAAAATTTTTTTGACCTTTATATTCCAGTGGCTTTTTGTCCTCTCTTACTTTCTTCATTGCTTTCTCCAATATATTTTCTCTTGTTGTATATCTTAAGAATTTTACTAAAATGGATCTTGGTTTTTGCTGCGGTTGTGGTTTCGGGGCTAAAGTACTATGTGCCCTCTCTATTTCCATTTCTTCCTGTAATTCTGGTCTTCCCAGGACCCTGGGGATCCAATCTTTTATAAATTCTCTCATATTCTTGCCTTCTTCATCTTCCTTAAGGCCCACTATCTTTATATTATTTCTTCTATTATAGTTTTCTATCATATCTATCTTCTGAGCTAACAGCTCCTGTGCTTCTTTAGATTTTTTATTAGATTCTTCTAATTTCTCTTTTAAGTCTTTTCCTTCCATATCTACAAATGTTTCTCGTTTTTCCATATTTTCCACTCTTTTTGCCAATTCTGATATGGCCACTTCCATTTTATTCATTCTTTCTTCTGCATTCTTAATTCTTCTTTTTATCTAACCAAATTCTTGTAATTGCCATTCTTTCACTGATTCCATATATTCTTTAAAAAAAATACATCCATTGTCTTGCCTTTCTCTTCTTCTTCCACTTCTTTCTGTTCTTCTTCTTCTTCTTCCTCTGGATTGACTCCGCAGAGATCGACTCCGCAGCTATTCCCCCCTCCCGTCAGTGTGTTTTTTTTCATGCGCATCCGCGCATGCGGGAGGAGTCACGCATGCGCGGTTGCGCACTTTTACTCGGCTCTGCAAGCCATTTTTGTAGTCCCGAGCCCGGGACCTCCACTGACCTGTGGGAGCAGGCCTCTCTCTCCGCGGCGGGCCTCTTTGGACAGGTAAGGCCTTCACCTTCTTCCGACGTCTTTCCTTCTTCTTTTCTTCCCGTTGTTTTTGGTTTTTCTTTCTTCGCTGCCATTGTCTTCACACTTTTACTTTCACTTTGTTTTGGTTTTTAAGTTTGTGCCTTTGTTTTTTCTCTATCTTTTTTTAACTTTTCTGGAGAGGGCTGGAGTTCCCCGACCGGCCACTACTCCATCACGTGACTCCCCCGATTTGAAGTGGCTTTGAAGGAACAGGCAGGAGACCATCTGCCATGATTTATGCTTTGGAGAGATGAAACAAAATCAATTATGCCGTGTCTTGTGGTTTTGAACAACAGTAAAGACTGAGTTTCAACACGAGCTTTCTGAGGCTGAACTTTCAAATCACCTCTCGAATCAAGCTTAAACCTCAATGGTTTGGGTTTTAACCCACACACACACACACACACACACACACACACACACACACACACACACACACACACACACACACACACACACACACACACTCACATGCACATACACACAAAGAGGGTGGCTTCATAGTATCCATGGAATTTGTCACTTTTAAAGAAGAAACAAAAATTGATCTTACATTTCAAACATAACCATTTTTTGGAAAAAAAATAGCCACATCACTGACTCATTGAAAAAAAGGACAGATTCATTGCGTGGAACACAGATTACAAGATCTCCATGTGAGAGATAGAAAATGGTTCGTATGAAGAAACATTGCTCCAAAAACAATTCTACAAAAGAAAGTTGTGAGTTTTAAAGAGGTCGGATGCTTCAAGATACTTCATTAAGCAACAATTCAAAGAAATCTGATGCCTCACATTTACTCCAAAATGACTTTTGAACAGCAGTAAAGACTCTGAGTTTCAACACAAAAGCTTTCTGAGACTGAACATTCAAATGACCTCTCGAATCAACCCACACATGTGCACGCACATGCACATGCACACACAAACATACACCCACATGCACATACACGCTCATACATACACACACACATTTGCACATAGTGTGGTTAAGTTTAGGTGGAAATAAGAAGTATCATGTTATTAATAATGAATAATAAAAATCACTGTATTTGACAATTCCATTTGTCCTGGTGGTGAACTCCCATTCCCCCTGCTCTAGTACCAGGACACCTGATTGTTCCTGACAATAGGTTCTGATTCTGTCACAGACAACAAGTCACAGTGAACCTCCAAACACCTGCCACCTATCTCCCCAACACCTCCCCACCACTGGTGTAGACTTCTGGTGCGATGCCTTGCTGCTACTGTCCCATGCAATGATGCAGCCAGATGGGATGCTCTCGATTGTGCTCCTGTCAGAAGTACATTGAGCTGGGTGATAATGTGGTAAATTGGATCAGCAAGTTTGCCTGATGAAATATTCCCTCCGACCTTGAGGGAGGCTGGTGTAGAAATTGCAGAGGCTCTGTCAGAAATATTTAAAATGTCCTGAGCCCCGGGTGAGGTGCTCATGTTGTTTAAAAAAGGCTCCAAAAGTAACCCTAGAAAGGATAGGCTGGTGAGCCTGATGTCAGTTGTAGGTAAATTATTGGAAGGTCTGCTAAGAAATTGAATATACAATTACTTTGATACCAGGGACAGATTGGGGATAGTCAATGTGGCTTTGTGCATGATCCGTCATGTTGAACCAGTCTGATAGAACTCTTCGATGAGGTTACCAGGAAAGTTGTCAAAGGAAAGGCTGTGGATATTGTCTACATGGATGTTAGTAAGGCCTTTGACAAGGTCCTGAATGGGAAATTAATCAGGAAGGTTCAGTTGCTGGGTATTCATGGTGAAGTAGTTAACTGGTTTTGACAACAGCTGGACGGGAGATGCCAGAGTGCAGTGGTGGACAATGCTTCTCAGATTGGAGGCCAGTGACCAGTGGGTCATCATTGTTAGTCATCGATATCAATGATCTGGATGATCATGTGGTGAATTGGATCAGCAAGTTTGAAGATGACACTAAGATTATGGACAGGGAGGAAGGTTTTCAAAGTTTGCAGAGGGATCTGGACCAGCTGGCAAACTGGTCTGAACAATAGCTGATGGGATTTAATGCAGACAAGTGTGAGGATTGCATTTTGGAAGGACAAACCAAGAAAGGACGACTACAGTGCGGTAAACCACTGTTATGTGAATTTGTCTGGTCAGGCACACCCTTTGGCCAGCTGTACTTGTGGCCGCTTATGCATATATCCCAAATTCCTCCTCCCTCCCCCCTCCAACTACCCCTAACCCGTAAAGGAAATTGTCAAATCAACTACCGTGGAGCTGAGAAATCATGACTGGGACGAGTTCCTGAGAGTTCGAAACCTTCAAACCAATGTATTGTAAATACATACTGCATATTTTCACAATGTTATTTATTGAGTAAATGATGTTATTTTCTTCAAGTAGAATCCAAGATCATAACTCAGCATGAAATCTCTGAATTCCTAAACCTATATCCACTTTCCAATGGCTACACACTTCCTAGAAATGCCTAAAACTAATTGTAGAAATTCAATTTGATATGCAGTTAATCTTAATTTAAGAATAATCATTTTAACATTATCCAACAAAAATAAAATCAGGTCAAGCGGGAGTTTTACCTTGAATATTTTTTTCCAAAAATATTTTCACCTCTACGCAAAAAGTTTTAACCTCAGAGCATTGCCAAGTGGAATGGAAAAATTAACCTATTTCTTAGCCACATCCACAGCATAATGTTGAATTAAATCATTTTAATTTTGGAGGGGTTAAGTATAATTGATGTAGAGAATTATATTTTACCCATCTCTATCTTACTTTGATCATTTTCATCATAGTGAGCTTCTTCCAATCATTCTCATCTATCAGTCTATCTAAACCAGTTTCCCTCTTCATCTTGATGTATGAATACCTAACTTGGGAGCTTTTCTTTGAAGTGATTTATACATTTCAGAAATTAATTGATTTCTATCCCCCCTTAGTAATCAGTAATTCTCATTCACTCTTTATGGATTATCTTAAAATTTGACACAATTTATCAATTAAAAAAACCTTAACCTGGTAGTAACAAAAAAAGGTATCACTCAGAACATTAAAATTTTTCTAAATTCATTGAAATACATTTACCAGCAGAAGGAGTCACGTGATGGAGTAGTGGCTGGTCGGGGAACTCCAGCCCTCTCCGGAAAAGTTTAAAAAAAACACAGAAAACACAAAGGAACAAACATAAAAATTAAAATAAAGTGAAAGTAAAGGTGAGAAGAAAATGGCAGCGAAGAAAGAAAAGTCGAAAGCAACGGGAAGAAGAGAAGAAGAAAGAACGTCGGAAGAAGAAGGTGAAGGTCTTACCTGTCCGAGGAGGCCCGCTGTGGAGAGAGAAGCCTGCTCCCTCAGGTCAGTCGAAGTCCCAAGCTCGGGACTACAAAAATGAATAGATTAGAGATGGTCATGTTAGATATAGGAAAAAGAGTGGACAAGGAGGAAGAACGAGAAACTGCCGTAGAAATGGAAGTAGAGGACTTAAAAGAGAAATTAGAAGAATCTAATAAAAAAGTTAAAGAGACACAAGAGCTGTTAGCTCAGAAGATAGATATAATGGAAAATTATAATAGAAGAAATAATATAAAGATAGTGGGCCTTAAGGAAGATGAAGAAGGCAAGAATATGAGAGAATTTATAAAAGATTGGATCCCCAGGGTCCTAGGAAGCCCAGAACTACAGGAAGAAATGGAAATAGAAAGGGCACATAGAACATTAGCCCTGAAACCACAGCCACAACAAAAATCAAGATCCATTTCAGTAAAATTCTTAAGATATACAACAAGAGAAAATATATTGGAGAAAGCAATGAAGAAAATAAGAGAAGACAAAAAGCCACTGGAATACAAAGGTCAAAAAATTTTTTTCTATCCAGACATAAGTTTTGAACTCCTGAAGAAGAGAAAGGAGTTTAATACAGCAAAAGTGATCCTATGGAAAAAAGGATATAAATTTATGCTAAAGTACCCAGCGGTACTTAAAATAATCATTCTATGGCAGCAAAACAGACTATTCTCGGATCAGGAGGAAGCACGAAAATTTGCAGAACAACTACAAAACAGACAGAGAGATGAAGACATGTAACGAGAGCAAAAATGACCACGAACTATATGTATGTGTGTATGTATATATGTGTGTACATGAGTGTATCCGTGTTTAAAGGAAAATATATAGAGTATAGATAAGAATTAATAAGGGAAAGAAAGGGAAGAGAGGAAGTAAGGAGGGAATTAAGAGAATGACCTTTGTTATATATGAAAATTAAAATCTTTTCTTGGGGGGGGTGGGCGGGGAGGAGTTTCGGTCACTGCAAAATCAGTTGACGCTTGCGAGTGAATTCGCAAATCCAAATGGAGAGGGGAGATGTGGTTTCCTGACAAGGGATAAAGGGCAACTCAAGAAAGGGAGGGGTTAGTGAGGTTAAATAAATTTTAGATAGGAGAATAAGGGAAAAGTTTGATGTTTTAGAAATGTTGTGTTATAAAGTGTTCAAAAAAAGAAAGCAGAAATGGATAAGAAGGAAAGGTGATGATGAGGAAACGGAAAGGAAAGATAAACAAAGTATGAAATGGCTACTTTGAACTATATGACTTTAAATATTAACAGAAAACATAACCAAATCAAAAGGAAGAAACTGCTAAATTTACTAAAAATAGAAAAAATTGATATAGCATTCGGGCAAGAATCACATTTAACTGAAATGGAGCACAAGAAATTAAAGAGAGATTGGGTAGAACATGTAACAGCAGCATCATATAATTCAAAAGCTAGAGGAGTAGCTATATTAATCAGTAAAAATGTACCAATTAAAATAGAAGAGGAAATAATAGATCCAGCAGGGAGATATGTAATGATAAAATGTCAGATATATTCGGAGTTTTGGAATTTACTCAATGTATATTCACCTAACGAAGAAGATCAAAAATTTATGCAAGATATTTTTTTGAAGATAGCAGACACATACTAATAGGAGGGGATTTCAACCTTAATTTGGATTTAAACATGGATAAAACTGGGAAAAAAATTAACAGAAAGAACAAAGTAACCAAATTTACAATTAAATCGATGCAAGAAATGCAACTTTTGGATATATGGAGGAAACAACACCCAAAGGAAAAGGATTTTTTATATTATTCGGGTAGACATAAAACATACTCAAGAATAGACCTATTCCTGTTATCAGCTTGCATGCAAGACAGAGTTAGAAAAACAGAATATAAAGCTAGAATATTATCGGACCACTCACCCCTGATATTGACAATAGAGTTAGAGGACATCCCTCCAAGAATGTATAGTTGGAGATTAAACTCCATGCTACTTAAAAGGCAGGATTTTAGAGAATTCATTGAAAGACAAATTAAAATGTACTTTGAAATAAATACGGAATCAGTGAAAGATAAGTTGAAACTATGGGACGCAATGAAAGCATTCATTAGAGGTCAAATAATAAGTTATGTAACCAAGATGAAGAAGGACTACAATCAGGAAACAGAGCAGTTGGAAAGGGAAATAGCTAATATAGAAAAAGAATTAGCAATGAAGGAAGACACAACTAAAAGAGAATTGGCAGATAAAAAAATAAAATATGAAACACTACAAACATATAAGGTGGAGAAGAACATAATGAAGACAAAACAGAAATATTATGAACTAGGGGAAAAAACGCACAAAATTCGAGCATGGCAGCTTAAGACAGAAAAACTAAGAGAATGGTATTGGCATCAAGGAAAAAAGACAAACAAATCACATGTAATCCAACGGAGATTAATGAAAACTTCAGAGAATTTGACGAACAATTAAACCAAACTGAAAACGAAGGGAAAGAAGACAAGATAGATGTATTTTTAACAAAATTGAACTACCAAAATTAGAAATAGAGGAACAAAATAAATTAACAGAACCATTTGAAATAGTAGAAATACAAGAGATAATAAAAAAACTACCAAATAATAAAACATCAGGAGAGGATGGATTCCCAATAGAATTCTATAAAACATTTAAAGATTTATTAATTCCTCCCCTCCTGGAAGTAATCAACCAGATTGATAATACACAAAGCTTACCAGATACATGCAAAACAGCAATAATTACAGTAATACCAAAGACAGGGAAAGATCCACTCGCACCAGTGTCATATAGACCAATATCTTTACTTAACACAGATTATAATATAATAGCTAAACTATTAGCAAACAGATTAGCCGACTATGTACCAAAAATAGTAAATCTAGACCAAACTGGATTTATTAAAAAAAGACGAACAACAGACAATATTTGTAAATTTATTAACTTAATTCATGCAGTAGAAGGAAATAAAGCTCCAACAGTAGCGGTTGCTTTAGACGCAGAGAAGGCTTTTGACAGAGTAGAATGGAATTATTTATTCAAAGTACTACAAAAATTCAGTTTACCAGAGAAATATATTAATTGGATTAAAGCATTATATAAGGGGCCATTGGCGAAAGTGACAGTAAATGGATATGTATCAAAGCAATTTAACTTAAGCAGGTCAACACGGCAGTGATGCCCACTATCGCCCTTATTGTTCGCGTTAGCTATAGAACCACTAGCAGAATTGATAAGAACAGAAAATAAAATAAAAGGGATAAAAATAAAAGACAAGGAATATAAAATCAGTTTATTTGTAGATGACGTTATAGTATACTTAACAGAACCAAAAATATCAATAAAAGAATTACATAAGAAATTGAAGGAATATGGAGAAGTGTCGGGTTACAAGATTAATGCAAATAAAAGTGAAGCAATGCCAATGAATAATGCGGATTTCTCAAAATTTAACAAAGAATCACCATTCAAATGTCAAATGCAAGCAATACGATACCTAGGTATACAAATAAATAAAAATCTCGGCCATCTATATAAACTCAATTATTATCCACTGATGAAAAAATTACAGGATGACTTAGAGCATTGGAAAGACTTACCACTAACACTAATAGGAAGGATAAACTGTATTAAAATGAACATTTTCCCAAGGATACAATATCTATTTCAGGCATTGCCAATACACTTGACAGAGAAATTTTTCAAGGAGTTAAAGAAAATAATAAGGTAATTTTTATAAAATAGAGGAGAAGATACCTGAACACATATTATATAAATGGGATGAAAAATTGGTACAACGTAGGAATTCTCCAGTATTACATCATCTGTTCAATATTTGGAAGAAGATTCATGTAGAAAGGAATAAAACAAATTACCAATTACCAAAACTAATACTGACGCAAAATCAGCTAATCCCTTTTACAATAGATAACCTTTACTTTAGAAAATGGGGGAAAAAAGGGGTCAAAAGAATAGAAAATTGCTTTTCAGGAAATAAATTATTATCCTTTGAACAAATGAAGGATAAATATAATATAACTCATGATACAGTGTTGGCATACTACCAACTGAAATCCTACTTGAAGGACAAATTGGGAAGCAGTCTGAGGTTACCAGAGGGAAGTAGTTTTGAATATGTGATTACAGACACAATGATAATCAAAAAATTTATAACAAGCATGTATATTAAACTACAAGAAAAGGAGAATGAGGAAACAAATGGTAAAACTAAACAAAAATGGGAACAAGATTTAAACATAAAGATAAAGAAGGAAACATGGGAGAATTTATGCTCTGGAACTATGAGAAATACAATAAATATGAGGTTACGTATGATACAATATAACTGGACACACAGGCTATACATTACACCTCAAAGGTTAAATAAATGGGACGCAACAGTATCTGACAGATGTTTTCGCTGTAAAAAGGAAATGGGAACAATAATTCATGCAATCTGGACATGTGAGAAAGTGAAAAAAATTTGGGAAGATCTAAACCAGATATTAAATAAAATCACAGAAAGCAATATACCAAAAAACCCAGAGATCTTCCTCCTAAGTAACATAAAAAACAAAGAATTTGGACTTGATTTGAATGGTGCACAAAAAAGATTTGTTAGGATAGCCCTAGCTGTAGCAAAAAAATGTATTATGTCAGCCTGGAAATTAGAAGATAACTTGAGAATACAACAATGGTATATAGAAATGAATAAATGTATTCCACTAGAAAAAATAACATATAATTTAAGAAATAATATTACAATATTTGAACAAATATGGGAGCCATACATGAAACACAATAGAGAAAACCTACCGAGGACATCTACCACCTAAAATGACAGAAGGAGAAGGAAATGAAAAGAATTGACTCAGTGAAATTTCTTGTTTATTTTTATTGAGTGAAAATATTGTTTGACAGGTTTAATGTATCTTAGATTCTGTACTTTAAATGAATGGGAGGGGAGGTAGGGAGGGTGGGATGGGAAGAGGGAGGGGGTGGGAGAAAATGACACTGTATATATTTGCAAAGAAAAATGTATGTATCTTGATCAATGTGGTTTATAGTGTGAAAAATAAAAAAAATTAAAAAAAAGAAATACACTTACCAGCTTTGAAACAATTTTCTATTGTTTTAATCTCCATTTGATTCCGAATCTTCAAAATGGAAAAAGTTTATTTTGATATAAAGGCATTTTACATGAAATCAAACCTTTCCCATCTCCCTCATAATCTATTTTACTCCATAATTCAATTAAATGCATCCTTATTTCCTATTAATAATTTTAAAATTCCATTTATAAATAAATTCCAGCATATATTTTTCATCTATTTTACTTAATTCTACTTTAACCCAAGTTAAAGATGTCACTAAATCAAACATTAATACATTTCAATTGAGCTGCTTTAGAGAAATTCTCAAAACATGGATGTGGTAAACCTCCTAATTGAAACTTCCAAGTTATTTTTTCTAAACATAAAAAATTCCTAATAATTGAATTTAAATTCTAAAAAAAAATTCCAAGGTTTCTCACAAGTGATGGATTGAAAAAAGTATTGAATCCTTGTAAAAAATATTCATCTTAATACAATTTACTCTACCCATTAAAGTTATAGGTAAATCATTCCATCTATTTAAATCCTCTTTAATTTTATGGAATAATGGTAAATAATTCAAATTTTATAAATCATCCACATTTTTATCAGTTTTAATCCCTATATATTAAATTCTATTATCTCACCACCTAAATTAAACAAGTTGTTTGCATTGATTATAATCCCCATCATCCAAAGGCAGAATTTCATTTATATCCCTATTAATTTTCTAATCTGATATTTTGCCACTTCTCTCAATCTGTTACCTAAAAAAAACACAAAAAATTCATAGGATCTGTTCTACAAATCAAAGCATCATCAGCAAATAAATTAATCCTATATTTCCCACTACTAACTTTAATTCCTTTAATATTAAAATCTTGTCTTATTAATTGTGCTATAGGTTCAATTGCTAAAACAAATAAGGCTGGAGATATCAGACATCCTCATCTAGTCGATCAAGTCAATGGAAAAGCTGAAGAAATTTGTCCATTAGTCACAATTTTAGCACAAGGGCTTTTATATAAAATTTTAACCCAATAAACAAATGTTGATCTAAACCCAAATTTTTCTAATACCATAAATAAATAATTCCATTCTATTCCATCAAAAGCCTTTTCTTTATGAATATTGTATTGAAAATTTTAAAAACCTCAATTACATTTCAATTAATATTAAATTAATTATGTATAAGAAAATAAATGTGGTATCTCCTTACCACCCCCTCCCTCCCCAACATTTCCCACACCAGCCCCCCTCTCAACCCCCTGCACTCCCCCTCCATCCCTATCACCCCCTCCCTCCCAAGTACCCCTAAGAAAGAAAGACAAAAAGGTGATGATTAACTGGATATATAAACACCAGGACGAGCTATTAAGAGGTTAAATTTTCAAACCAACATGTTGTATATATGGGCTCCATATTTTCAAAAAGAAGTGGTATTTATTGTGTAAAGTAGAAGTTACTTTTTCGAGAGGAATACCGGATCCCATTTCGACATGCATCTCTGCAAACCCAAACCCATATCCGACTTCCATGACATAGCTACACATTTCATTGAAATAGTTAAAGCCAATCATAAAAATTCCATTTGGTACATAGTTAACCTTAATTTTAAACTAAACATCCTAATATTTCCCACCAAAAATAACATTGGATCAAATGGAAGTTTAACCTATTTTCTAAAAAAAAACTTTAATTTGTATCCAGAACGGCTTAATCTTAGTACATTGTCAAGTCGAATGGGAAAAAGATCCTATTTCGTTACCACATCTAAAACATAATTCTGAAGATGTTACATTTTTAATTTTTGAAGTGTTAATATAATGTTTGCAAAAAATTATATTGGACTAATCTGTATCTTACATTAATAATTTTAGCCGGATGATCTTTACATTATGCTCTCCAATCATTTTGATCTATTGTTTTACCTAAATCAGACTTCATCTTGATTTATCAATATCTGGTTTGAGCATTTTCTTTTGAAGTAATTTATACATTTCTGAAATAAATTTATTAATACCTTCTTTAGCAAGCAAAATTTCGACCTCAGATTGTCTTAAACTTTGACCTAATTTATCAATTAAAAAAACTTTAACTTGACAAAGGTCTTATTTGGAACATTGTATTTTTCTTTCATTGTTGAAAAAGAAATAGAATAACCTGCTTCAAAACAGTCTTCTATCATTCTAATGCCCATTTGACTCCATACCCTTAAAAATTGATTATTAACAGTAAATGGAAAGAGTTTATTTTTATATAAAGGTGTTTTATGTGAAATCTTACCTTACCCTTCTCTTTCAGAATCAATTTTATTCCATAATTTACTTAAATCTTTCAGTATAGGTGGGTCCTTATTACCAATCAATAATTTAGTATTCCATTTCTAAATAAATTCTTGTGTAGATTGTTCCTTTAATTTAGTTAATTCTATCTTAGCCCACGTTAAGATTTGTCTAAATCAAATATTCCATTCATAAATTTCAACTCAGCAGCTTTGAAAATGTGAACGTTGTGAACCTCCGGGTTCAAATTTCCAAGTTAATTTCTCCAAACGTACTCTGACCAGTTTCCCTTTCCACAAAAATGTCCTAGTGATTGAATTTAAATCTGTAAAAGATTTTTGAGGTCATTACAAGGAATGGATTGGAAAAGATATTGAATCCTTGGCAAAATATTCATTTTAATACAATACTCTCAATCCATTAAAGTTATAGGTAAATCGTTGCATCTATTCAAATCCACTTTAATTTTATTGTAATGGTAAATAATTCAACTTTTATAAATTGTTCAAACTTTTATCAATTTTAATACCCAAATATTTAATTCCATTATCTGACCACCTAATTTGAACCACCTAATTTTTTTTACATTCAATATAGTCTCCTTCAACCAAAGGCATAATTTCACTTTTATCCCAGTTAAATTTATAACCTGATACTTCACCATATTCCTTTAATCTCATATACAATTAACGACAAGAATTTTCAGGAACGGTTATATAAATCAAAAAATCATCGGCAAATAAATTGATATTAAATTCATTTGAATTAACTTTAATTCCCTTAATATTAAAATCTTGTCTTATTAATTGTGCTAAAAGTTCAGTGTCCAGTGATAAAACCATTGCTAAATCATTTTTCATCTGGGAAATATGAATTAAACTAATTAACAGCAATATTGTCTGCAGAATACCGGTTATTAACAAATCCAGATTGAGCTAAATGACGTGGGGAGAGGGAGCTTCACTGTGTGTCTCTCCCGGGAGTGTGTGACGGGACGGGGGGAGAGGGAGCTTCACTCTGTGTCCCACCCAGGGAGTGTGTGACGGGACTGGGAGAGAGGGGGCTTCACTCTGTGTCACAACACGGGAGCGTGTGACAGCGCGGGGAGGGAGGTGGCTTCACTCTCTGTCCCACCCAGGGAGTGTGTGACGATAAAGGGGAGAGGGGATTCACTCTGTGTCCCACCCTCGGAATGAGTGACAGGACGGGTAGAGAGGATGTTTCACTCTGTTTCCCACCCCGGGAGCGTGTGACAGAAAGAGATAGTGGGGGCTTCACTCTGTGTCACAACACGGGAGCGTGTGACAGCGCGGGGAGGGAGGTGGCTTCACTCTCTGTCCCACCCAGGGAGTGTGTGACGATAAAGGGGAGAGGGGATTCACTCTGTGTCCCACCCTCGGAATGAGTGACAGGACGGGTAGAGAGGATGTTTCACTCTGTTTCCCACCCCTGGAGCGTGTGACAGAAAGAGGTAATGGGGGCTTCACTCTGTGTTCGACCCCGGTAGTGTATGATAGGAAGGGGGGAGAGGGTGCTTCACTCTCTGTACCGCCCCGGGAGTGGGTGATGGGACGAGTGTAGAGAGAACACCACTCTGTGACCCACCCTGGGAGTGTGTGACGGGATGGGGAGAGAGGGGGCTTCACTCTGTGTCCCACCCCGGAGCTTGTGACAGGCCGGGGGGAGAGGGAGCTTCGCTCTGTCTCCCACCCAGAGAGTGTGTGACGGTACGAGGGGAGAGAGGGCTTCACTCTGTGTCCCACGCCGGGAGGGTGTGATGGGACGAGTGTAGAGCGAGCATCACTCTGTGACCCACCCTGGGAATGTGTAACGGGACGGGGGGAGAGAGGGCTTCACTCTGTGTCCCACGCTGGGAGGGTGTGATGGGACGAGTGTAGAGCGAGCATCACTCTGTGTCCCACCCCGGGAGTGTGTAACGGGACGGGACGGGGGTGGGGGGGGGAGGGGGGAAAGAAGGTGTTTCACACGGTGTCGCACTCCGGGAGTATGTAACAGGACATGGGGAGAGGGAGCTTCACTGTGTTTCCCAACCCACGAGTGTGTGATGGGACGGAATGAGAGGGAGCTCCACTCTGTGTCCCAACCCCGGGAGTGTGTGACGGAATGGTGGGAGAGGGAGCTTCACTCTGTGTTAAACCCCAGGAGCGTCTAACGGGACGCGGGGAGAGGGAGCTTCACTCTGTGTCCCACCCAAGAGTGGGTTTCAGGACAGTGGGAGAGGGAGCTTCACTCTGTCACCCAACCCGGCTGTGCTTGATGGGTCAAGGGAGAGGGAGCTTCGCTCTGTGTCCCACCCCGGGAGTGTGTGATAGGACGGGGGGGGGGGGGGGGGGAAGGATGCTTCTCTCTGTGTCCCACCACGGGAATGTGTGACGGGACAGTGGAGAGGGAGCTTCACTCTGTGACCCTAACTGAGAGTGCTTGATGGGACAGAGAAGAGGGAGCTTCGCCCTGTGTCCCACCCCGGGACTATGTGATAGGACGGGGGGTGGGGGGAAGGATGCTTCTCTCTGTGTCCCACCACGGAAATGTGTGACGGGACAGTGGAGAGAGAGCTTCACTCTGTGACCCTAACTGAGAGTGCTTGATGGGACAGAGAAGAGGGAGCTTCGCCCTGTGTCCCACCCCGGGAAAGTGTGACATGACTGGGGGAGACGGGGCTTCCCTCTGTGTCCCACCACGGCAGTGTGTGACGGGACGGAGATGAGGGACCTTCATTCTGTGTCCCACCGTGGGAGTGTGTGACGAAATGGTGGGAGAAGGAGTTTCACTCTGTCCCACCCTAGGAGTTTGTGACGGGACAGGGGGAGAGGGGGTTCACTCGGTCTCCCACCCTGGAAATGTGTGAAGGGACGAGGGGAGTGGGAGCTTCACTCTGTGTCCCACCCCGGAAGTGGGTGACGGGATGGAGGGAGAAAGGTCTTCACCCTGTGTCCCACCTCGGCAGTTTGTGACGGTACGGGAATGAGGGACCTTCATTGTGTGTCCCACACTGGGAGAATGTGACGAGACCGGGGGAGAAGGAGTTTCATTCTGTGTCCCACCCCAGAAGAGCATGATGGGACAGCTGGAGAGGGAGCTTCACTCTGTTTTCCATCCCAGGAGTGTGTGACAGGACGGGGGGAGAGGGAGCTTCTCTCTGTGACCTACCCGGGAGTGTGTGACGGGAGAGTGGGAGAGGGAACTTCACTGTCACCCAACCCAGGAGTGCTTGATGGGACAGGGTAGAGGGAGCTTCACCCTATGTCCCTCCCCAGGAGTGTGTGACAGGACGGGGGAGAGGGAGCTTCACTCTGTCATCCAACCCGGGAGTGCTTGATGAGACAGGGGAAAGGGAGCTTCACCCTGTGTCCCACACCGGGAGTGTGTGACAGAACTGGAGGATACGGGGCTTCCCTCTGTGTCCCACACAGGGATTGTGTGACTGGACGGTGAGAGAGGAAGCTTCCCTGTGTGTCCCACCCCGGGAGTGTGTGACGGGTCGTGGGGGTGGGGGTGGGGAGGGATATTCACTCTGTGTCCCACCTCGGAAGTCTGTAACGGGACGTGGTGAGAGGGAGCTTCACTCTGTGTCCCACCCCGGGAGTGTATAACAGGACAAGGGGAGAGGTGGCTTTACTATGTGTCCCTGTCTGGGAGTTCTTGACGGGACATTGGCGAGGGGGCTTCACTCTGTGTCCTACACCGGGAGTGTGTGACGAGAATGGGGGAGAGTGGGCTTCCCTCTGTGTCCCAGCCCTGAAGTGTGTGACAGGATGGGGAGAGATGATCTTCACTCTGTGTTCCACCCTAGGAGTTTGTGACGGTACAGAGGGAGAGGGGATTCACTCGGTCTCCCACCCTGGGAATGTGTGACGGGACGTGGGGAATGGGAGCTTCACTCTGTGTCCCACCCCGGAAGTGGATGATGGGACGGAGGGAGAGGGATATTCACTCTGTGACCCACCCTGAGACTGTAGACAAGACGGGTGGAGAGGGGGCTTCATTATGTGTCCCACCCAGGGAGTGTCATGTGACTCGACGGGGGTAGAGGGGGCTTTACTCTCTGTCCCACCCCG
This sequence comes from Narcine bancroftii, assembly GCF_036971445.1. Taxonomy (NCBI): domain Eukaryota; kingdom Metazoa; phylum Chordata; class Chondrichthyes; order Torpediniformes; family Narcinidae; genus Narcine; species Narcine bancroftii. The sequence goes on from NW_027211911.1 coordinate 147,678, forward strand.
GGAGTGTGTGACGGGATGGGGGGGGGGGGGGGAGAAGGAGTTTCACTCCGTGTTCCAACAAGGGACGAGGGGATGGGGGGGGCTTCATTCTGTGTCCTACCCAGGGAGTGTGTGACTGGACGGTGGGAGAGGGAGCTTCATTCTATATCCCACACCGGGAGCATGTGATGGGATGGGAGGGGGGGGGTGGTGAAGCAAAAGCTTCCTCTGCGTCCCACCCCAGAAGTGGGTGACGGGTCAGGGGCAGAGGGATCGTCACTCTATGACCCACCCAGGGAGTATGTCACGGGACGAGGAGAGGGGGGGCTTCACTCTGTATCCCACCCCTGGAGCATGTGATGGAATGGGGGGGAGAGGGGGCTTCACTCGGTGTCCCAACCCGGAACAAACAGACTGAATTTACACCCTAATCTTGGATTTATTTGACAGGAGTTAATATTTTACAATTTTATTTTTGATATTAAATGAAAACTTTCGTAATATTTTTTTGCTCTGGATCTCCTAAAAAAAAAATCAGTTACTGTACACAAGCTTTAGAAGGCCACTCACTCCCTTTACTTCCTGAAATCCCAATGAATATACTGAGGATGCCTCGGGGAAACATGGGTGATCGGATCAGGAGCCTATTCAGCCCATCAATCCTGCCTTTCCCCTCTCAATAGCATCCAGTCTGAAACCTTGATACCTTCCCCTGTTCGTTCCCCTCCTCTCCCACCCCCAGATACTTCCTCTCCCCTCCCTCTCCTCTTCCTCTCTCCTCCCCTTCCTCTCCCTCTCATCTTCTCCCCTTCCTCTCCTCTCCCCTCTCCTTCTCCCCTCACTCCCCTCCCTCTCCTCCCCCTCATCCCCTTTCCCCTTCCTCTCCCCTCACCCTCTTCCCTCCCCTCTCCACTTCCACCCCTCTCCCTCACCTTTCTCCCCTCCCCACTCCCTTTCCCCTCACTCCCTCCCCTCCTTCTCCTCTCAACCTCTCCCCTTCCTCTCCTCTCATCGTCTCCCCCTTCCTCTCCCTCACCCCTCCCCTCCCCCACTCCCCTTCCTCCCCTCCCTCTCACCTTTCTCTCCTTCCTCTCCTCTCACCCTCTCCTCTCCCCTTCTTTTCCTCTCATACTCTCCCCTTCCTCTCCCTCTCCCCTCACCCTTCCCCTCACCGTCCCACCTTCCTCTCCCTCTCTACCCTCCCCTCTTCCTCTCCTCTCAATCTCTCCCCTTCCTCTCCCCTCACCCCTTCCTCCCCCTCTCCTTCTCCCCTTCATCTCCCCTCACCCTTCTCCCCTTCCTCCTCTCCCCTGCCCTCTCTCCTTCTCCCCTCACCTTTCTTCCCTTCCTCTCCCGTTCCCTCTCTTCTCTCACATCCCTTCCCCTACCCCTTCTTCAGCCCTCTCACCATCGTCATCCCTCCCCTCTCCCTCCTCCCATTCCTCTCACCTCTCTCCCTCTCTATTCCCTCCCTCTCCCTCAGCCCTCCCCTCACTTCCCTCCCTCCTCTCCCCTGTCCCCTCACTTCCCTCCCTCCTCTCCCCTGTCCCCTCACTTCCCTCCCTCCTCTCCCCTGTCCCCTCACTTCCCTCCCTCCTCTCCCCTCCCTTCCTTTCTCTCCACCCTCTTTCCTCCCCCTCCCCTCCCCCTTCCTTGTTCCCCTTCTCACCCTTCACTTCCCTCCCTCCTCTCCCCTCCTTTCTCCCCACCCTCTCCTCACCACTCCCTCCCTTCCTTGATCCCCTTCTCTCCCCTCCTTTCTCCCCACCCTCTTTCCTCCCCTCCCCTCAACCCCTCCCCTTCCTTGTTCCCATTCTCTCCCCTCACTTTTCCCTCTTTTCTCATCTTTTCTCCCCCTCCCCTCTTCCCTCCTTTCACCCCTCCCTTCTCCCCTCCCCCTCTTCCCTCCCCTCTCCCCTCCCCTCCCCTCCCCCTCCCTTCTCCCGCCCTCTTCCCTCCACGATGTCCCGCTCCGTCCGCCGCTGCCTCTCCGACGCCCTGAGCCGCCTGGATGCCGCGCAGCTGCGGCGGTTGAAGGAGGATCTGTCCGACGGGCCGCCCGGTTCCGGGTCGACTATCCCACGGGCCCAGCTCGAGGGAGCCGACACGCTCGACCTGGCCCGCCTGCTGGTGGGGACGTATGGGGAAGCGGAGGCCGCTCAGGTCGCGGTCCGGGGCGCTGGAGGAGCTGCCGGAGAGGCCGGTCGCCGAGTTCCTGCGGCGCTGCCTCGGCTCCGACGCTCCCGCGGAGGGTGCGAGGGGCCGGGACGGTGCAGGTGGGTAAAAGAGAGGGGGAGAGAGTGTGTGGGGCGTTGTGTGAAAGTCCTCTGTGTAAGCATGTGTATATTATGTGTGAGGGTGGGGGGGGGGGGGGGGGTGGGTGTGTGAGAGTGAGTGTATGGGGCGTTGTGTGAGAGTCTCTGTAAGCATGTGTATATTATGTGTGAGGGTGTGTGTATGTGAGAGGGTGATTTGTGTGTGTGTGTGTGTGAGGGGGTGAGTGTGTGTGTGAGTGA